>NC_134412.1:2344578-2424578 GCF_038048845.1 Mixophyes fleayi
GAACCGCTTGGCCCATCCAGTCTGCCCATTGTTTTAGTAACCAATGGTAAACTTATTTGATCCCTTATTCTTTATAAGGATATTCTTATGTCTATCCCAAGCATGTTTAAAATATATAGAAAATGTATCTAGGAACACTTGGAGTGGCTCAGAGTCTGTTCCTGGGATGTTCCGGTGATTGGACATGCCGTACCTTCTGTTGTGAGCCGCCATTTTGGTCTACCAGAATAATGGCAGTCATATTTGAGGTACCAGCTATACAAGATTGAGCAGCGCTAAACTACAGTAAGAGAAGAGTTGTAGTTCCTGCGTGTTCTCGTAACCACGGGTTTGGTGCATAATGTTTCTAGCATATTGTACTTTCTCAAGAATTTTTTAATGGCAGAGAAAAATGTGACCTATTTTCTACAGCCTGTGAGTCAAGTCACTAATGATTGCAATAATGATGTGATGGGAACCACTCCTGCTACGGCTTGTCAGCAAGTTTACAGCGACTTTGTACTCCTTGGATAATCATCGGCTGCACAGTGACCTTTGGATTATTGGACCAGGTACTATATTGGACGGTTCTCCTCAGAGGGGCAGGTGTAACATTTGTCCTAGTGCGATATCCCGCCTCTGAACTGGATTTATATTTTCATCTGGGAAGGCGGCTTTAACTCTTTATCCTGGTTGTAATTTACATGACTTGTGTATTATATTTTTCCTTGGATACATTGCAGCCAGTTCTTGTAGCAGCAGATCTACAGATCCCTTCAGCTATTTCAGGCCCTGGAGCAGCACGTTCAGATGAGTGGTGGGGAGGGGGGAGACGCACAATGGGCGAGGTCGAGGGCTGCAGATAAATCTTTCGGAGCAGAAGAGATGGGAAAACACCAATATTGTTCTGTATCCATTGTGTAATATATTGGCAGAGCAGGGAAATCAAACAGCAAATCATTTCAACATTTCACGTTGCGGCATTACTCCTACAAATCAGCACTTTGCAACCGGTGTCAAACGACAAATACTCGTAGATGGATGAGGGTGTCTGAGAAACATCCTAAATAATCATCCGTCCAAAAGACACATTTGTAGCATTTGCACCACCTTAGAAGAACCTCAATAGTGTAATAGATGCTCACAGGTTATTAGGATATTGTAAGCAATGAGACAAAGAAAATAGAAGATCTGTGATCATAAACCGAGTTGGTGATTAAAAAAGGTTAATAAATAACCAGGCTCTGATGCATTCTGAAACTGAATGAACAACCTACGGACCATGAACTGTAACACAGACTGGCGAGGAAAGGGTGTGAAATACGTGAGAAATGCAAGGACACAGGACACAGGCTGGTCTGTCACCGCACCCAGCCCTGCGGTTTATTTCCATGCAGACACAATGAACTGCCCTGTAACAGACCACAGGGAAAATACACAGCTACTGCCCCAGCACAGTATGTGCAATCATCTCCCCAGAAATTCAATTCATGCCATGTGGTCCACAGACAGACTGATGTACCCCACAGCAGAGCTAGCGGGGTGCAACTAGCTGTGCAGTCACAGAGGTGGTGCAAAAAGCAGTTAAAATGCAAGATAAAGAAGCTTTTATACAATCAATAATCAGGGGGCAATGCACAAGGGGGGTGACCCTACAACAGTATGATGCACAACCACCTAATTTTTTATATATATATATAAATAACTATCATAGTAATGCAAATGCAATGAGGTGGTTAGAGAATTGCAACATGATGAGTAACTGTTATATTATAGAGCACACAGAACAGGAGACTACTATGTTATTATATTATACTAAGTATGCAGAACACTTGGCACTATGCACATGATACAACACACTGGGACAATCAGAAGGCTGGGGCTGTCCCTGGCAGATGGTGGTGTGTGGGAATAACCTGAGGGAGCACTGACAGCTCCATGTCTCTAAATAAGGCACAGGCTGTGTCACTTCACCTACTGTGGAACTACAAATACCAGCATGCCATACAGCCCCCTTAAAAGTCGTCCACCGCCTCCAAATTGGAACGACCGCTCTGCGCATGCGCCGCCCGCTCAGCACACAAAATGGCGGAGACGCTCTCATGCAGGGTCACAAAATGGCGGCGAGAACAATCCAGACACATTCAGGTGGTATCAGGACAACAGATCCTAAATAACGGCGGCACCGAGGCAGAGACAGAACATCCGTTCAGAGGAGCGGTTATATCCCGATTTACTGATCCCTTTATTCCTATCCGCAGCCGCTCTCATTCGGTGACACAAATCTACCGGGCCGCCGTTCCAAGGGTGGCCACCTCGCTCTCCACATAATAATAAACAACAGACTCCTCATCATGGACACTTTATTAATATCCGCAGATTAGATCCCGGTCCCGGGGCCGCCAGACCCTCAGCTCCCGAGCGCTGCTTCCACCCATCCCTCCCCGTCCTCTCACGACACACAGCGCGCATGCGCGGACTTCTGCCGCAGGGACGAGCATGCGCAGTAATAGAGCCAGTGAGCTGGAGGTTTTGGCGCGCTCGGGGACTGGCCTTGCGCCTGCGCACTGCGCTCTCACTGCTGGCAAGTGTTGCTAAGCGCAAAATCATTGCTGGAGACTTTCCAGTGACAGGAATGTTGTTTTCCTCCCATGTTGCTGGAAGAGTAGAAAAAAAATATGATGTTTTCCATGTACTCACAATGTACATTTAGGTTTGTGATGATCTTCATATCTGTGATTATGGGGTTTAGTGGGGATTTATATTTACTCACAAAACCTCTGTCATGGTGATAATTGTCCTTAATGGGGCATTCCAGCTATAATATTTTACATTACCTTCCTCAATTAGTGGTTCAATTCTGGTGGTGGATACAATGTATCAGCTGCTCTGGCAGCGCCCAATTACTGCATGGTCTTTAAATACCTGGTCTTGTGTTTGCCCCCAATCGTACCACGTTGCAGAGTATGCTGGCGCTATACAGGTTAATCATTTTAATGAACATGTCATCCAGGGCCATTGAATTGTTGTCAGCCGGCTGACACTATGGTTTGCTGGATTTAGGTTGCAGATCTCTGCTCCAGGGGTCTGTATGGATGTAGAGATGCCGTAACAAACAGCGTACACTTCCCACAATACAGTCTATGCCCACAAACAAAGGACGACTCTATTTAAAAACTAAAACGTTTGGGTGGAGTTTAATTTCTGATTATATAATGATTTTTATAATGATTCTGCAAATAATATTTTGGATAAGGTTCAGAATTCAGATGAATCGTCTGTAAAAATATTCACCATTTGTCCAAACATGCGCGTTTTACCCACAACAGCTGCTTCTGGTGATCGTGTGCTCATTGCAGAATAAATGCACGTGACCCAGTAGCAGGAACGATGTCATTGTGAATGAGGCTTCCTGTGATATATAGTGGTTACAGGGCTATAACATGCATCAGGATCGGCTGTGAAGTCCCACAATCTGCACGGTGCTCACTGCAGAACCTGTATTCCAGTAATTGCTGCATTACTCAGTGCTATAGGTGGGTTGCTGTGACCTCCTCCCACTCACTGACTTTGGCTGCTCTACGTTATGTTCTGACTGACAGTGCGCTGTGACACGGGCATCTTGTTGCTTAGCACTGTTACCTGGGACACAGGACCATCGTGCTATCTGAGCGATCACCGATGTGGGGGCTGTCCTCGTGGGCGACCAAAAGGGTTTTAAAGTAACCATGGTTACAAGGGTAGTTAGGCATGTGGAACAAATACTTAATACTGCTGGCTTTATCCAACACTTATGACCATTATTTAAGATACAGTATTGTGGAACATAAGAGCTACGAGGCAAAAGTTAGTAATTAGGTTTATATTGAAAATCGCACACAAAACATGAGAATTGATTCTGTGAAATTATCCATACATACATATCTGGAACAACTTCTCAGAATTACATCCATTTTGCAGAAGAAGAGAAGTTGAACTGTGCAGACGCCCATGAACGGAAGAAGAGCAGATACTACAAATAAAACCCAGCGTGCATAATGTGAGAAGTAGTACTGTGCTGTTGTTCTTTATACAAAAGACCAGATACTATTACATCCAGCATACTAAAGAGAAGTGGCACTGTGCCATTGTGTATACCATTCAGAAGCACTGTGCAGCTTGCCGAGTTAGACCGGATAGTGAGAATCATATACAGTATACAAAATATGAGCAGTGGTACTATGCAGTTTGCATATTAAATAACAATATACAGCATTATCCAGAATCAAACAATAAAAAATCGTGATTTCCAGGCAGGTCCTGTTATTTACCAGTGCATTGCTAAGTTGTCTGTTTTTGATCCCCCTTATACATGTGAAAGGACATTCTCTAACATGGGGCATATTAAAAATAATGAATGCAACAGGGTGACGATCAGAAACCTCTCCGCAAAATTGCGCTGTGCATGTTACTGCCTTATACTGAACCTTCAGAAGCAGGGGAGAAATCTGGTCACCCAAAAGTCACACTGAACTGTCAGATTTGTTCGTTAGACAGTAGCTTGGAACTTGTTTATCTTACATTTAAATCCCTGCTATGTTATTACAGATCAATGTCTCGTTCTTTGACTAAATGTATTGTTTTGAATTATCACTGAGATTAAAGGTAATGTGCGGCCCTTGAAGTCTATCCGATTGCCCATCACTGACGCACACCAATGCAAATCAGGATGCAAAGCAGGCTATTACTGTGGCAATATTAATACATTTAAATGTAAAATACTAGGTGGTTATATAATAGCTTTATCCAAATAGTGGTATTTGCCTACTGAAATCACTCTGTACCATTTTAGGAGGCTGCTGCATGCAGACATTGGAACCTTGAATCTCTGATAAGCTGAGATAATGTTTTAGTACCATACTTTACAAATTATCTGCAATTCTGGTGTTGCATTGTCTGCCAGCGTTAGGGTGTGCCACCCTGCAATGCAATAATACCTAGTGTACAATAGGAGAGTACAAAGGTTGGCAGTAAACTAAGGAGTTTGGCAAACAGTGAGAATGAGGGCAGGTCACTAGCTCCTTTACATTATGGTCTTAATGGATCTAGGATACAGAGAGCAATAAAATGATGGGACTGTTTTTTTCCCGCCTACCTGTCAGTAGGGCACCTTTAGCCTTGGATACATCATTTTAGATCTTCTAAATGTTAACTCATTTGCTGCCAGAGGGCAGATTCCAGCGGAGAATTAGCAATACAGAATATTTACATTTCATAAATCTACCCATCAATGTTCTGCAAAGCTCTATAGATCTGCTCGTTCTACGCAGAGTTCTTTATTTCAAAACCTTAAAGGGACAAGGTTCATTTTCACTTTGTATACATTTAAATATAGAGTCCTATAATTAATATTATTTATTATTTGGTAAATGTAAAATGTAGAAATATACTTTTTTTTTTTTTTGCAGAAAGCCGACATGGGGTTGTTGTAGTCAATCGGACCAAGCAGGCGGAAAATGAGGTACTGAGCTTTCAGAAACAGGTGCAAAATCTGGTCACCTTGAATTGTCAGATTTATTTGTTATTCAGTAGCTAATAACTCTTGTTCATCTTACATTCAGATCCCTGCGATATTATTACAGATAGGTGTCTGCTTGGCTAAATGTATAGTTTTGATTTATAAGGTTAATGTGCGGACCGAGAAGTGTATCAGATTGCCCATTACTGACGTACACTGATGCAAATCTGTATACAAAGCGGCTACTACATGACACCAGACACATTATAACGCTCTTTGAAATACACATTCACTGCGGCCAACAGCCAGGTCACTTTTAATAGTGTTACGATAAACTATACCTAACCATGAATAAAAAATGTTTCTTTTAGAACAGTATCACTGTAATATTACATTTAATTAGACTAATGCTAATTTTAGGTAATTGCCAAGACAGAAGCCCATTTCTGAATGATAAAAAATTCAGTTCACCATAATATCTGCTGTAGTCACCACGTTCTGTGTGTTGTGCCAACGATGTAATCAACACAAAATTATCATTTTTGCCTTTGTTATCTAACGTAATCCTGTCTGCATCATGATCTCCTGTCACGCATTACTGCAAAAATGAAAATAATGATAACAATGAGGCTGCCCATATTGTGCTGATGTTCAGTGACACTTGGTTTTATAATATATAATATGCAGATAGCAGTAAGTAAGGGCTGCAGTGTTTTTATCCCGGAAAACCCAAGAAAGATTTCCTCAATCTTGCACAGCTTGGAGCAGATATATAGTGTTTGGTAATATGTATTATTGTGATTCTGGTTATGATACTTGTGGGCATAAATGATTTGCTTTTGGTGAGTTTTGTTCAGATGCTTGGCCATAAGAAGTCTTTACAGCTCATCTTTCTGGGACAGCCAGAGTGGCTTTACCATTATTAATACTAACATTGGACAGAAAAGGATACAAATCTGTAATATTGCAATACCGACAAATCGACCTGGGAAAGATTTAGCTAAACGAGGTATCAGTGTCAGAAAGATATGGTTTACCCAGAGCCGTCTTAACAGCATTATACTCCCCAGAGCAAAGCAGTACACTGGGGCCCTAACTATACAACCACCCACAGGAATAAAAATAGAAATTATCAATAAAATTAAGCTTATATTTAATAAAATTTAGCTTATATTGGCAACAGCAAGATCACATGTACGGCTGATGCTGAGGTGATTATTCCAACTAAACGTTTTAAAAAAGAGGGATTGAAGGTTCTAATTAAATCTCCCCGAATAATATACTGAGAAGTTGGCAAGCCTAATGGGGCCCCTCTGCTCGTGGGGCCCCCAGGCAACTGTCCGGCGTGCCCATGTGTTAAGACCGCTTAGATTGTGCCTTTAATCCAAACTCGTCGGGTTAGTCAGAAGACTGTATAGGGGTTTATGTGGTGAATACAGCATTACTTGATGGCAGACACAAACATTTTACGCATTTATAAGGATTGCATGTAACCACTTTAATTTTAGATGAAAAATACATTTAATAACAAAGTAATGATTAAAGTTACTGTATTTGGGTGTATATTTTCTGGATTAATCATTTAGATAAAGGCAGATGCATTTTCTCAATGTCTATGGGGATGAGAAATGTCAATGTTTATATGTCATTGATGTATTTAATCATGGAGAATAAGAAGCACAGCAGAGAGGAGTCCTGGGCCTGCACCTTAGCGGGGCCCCAGAGGTCAGACTCTATCTTCCCATGAAGGGTCAGGCCGGGGGATCCTATTCCACTCGCTGGGAGCTCCCCTCCCCCTCAACTATGAGAACAAAAACAGCCCCCTGACAGGACCCTCAGCAGCCACTGTCACCACAGCCCAGCCTGCATTATCTATTCACACTGCATATCTGCTGTCCATCCATACACACTGGTCTATATAACAGAGGAAGAGAGAACACACAGCGCAAGCTTGCAGCAATGCACATAGCTACCTGACCTGTGTTTGTGTACATGTGTGTATGTATGTGTATGTGTGTATATATATATATATATATATATATACACAGCAAGGTTGCAGTAATGCACATAGTTCCATATCTATAATGTGTGTGTATATATATATATATATATATATATATATATATATATATATATATATATATTCTAGACAGGGAATTGTATGCATGGCTGCAACATGTGCGTGTACACACAGCAAGGTTGCAGCAATGCACATATAATAGTGACTGTTGTATAACCCCCTCTTGAACTACTTTTAAAATCACATATAATTCTATGTCACCTTATATAGCTGAATATACAGAGCAGGGTTGCAGCAATGCACATAGTCCCCTGTATATTAGTGAATGCATGTTTGCTATATGACCCCCCCGTGCACTAGTAGTGAAATCACACAGCATTGTATATCTCTCCCTGTCACCCACCTGCACAAATAGTCCACATTGCATAAATATCTATAGACTGTATATAGAGTAAAGCTGTAGTACAGCCCTCAGTCCCCTGTATAATGTGTCTGCCTGCTCCATATATCACCCACCCCCTCCTCTCAGCCCCCTCCTCTCAGCCCCCTCCTCTGTATTTTTCCCAGCTCACAGCCTCCCCCCAACTCTCACAGCCAAATGTCAATGCGCATGCGCAACGAAGGGAGCCAACCGATGGCATCTGCGCAGACTGGGAACTGAGCTCACCGCGCAGGCGCGTAGCGGCCACGCCCTCCTCCACCCCCTCAGCTCCCCATTCACCTCAGTGGCCGCCGCGCATGCGCAGAGCCGGTGTCGGCGCCGAGGGCTGGATGTGAGTGTGTGACCGGGACACGGCGGAGACCGAGAGACGGAGACGGAGACCGATACCGACAATCCGCTGTGTGTGTGACAGGAACCCCGCCCGCCAATGCTGGGCTCAGCGGCCCACCTCCCCCTCCCTCCGTCTGCATGAGCCGGGACACCGACCAGCATGGTCCGGGAAACCAGGCACCTGTGGGTGGGGAACCTGCCCGAGAACGTGCGGGATGACAAGATTATCGAGCATTTCAAACGGTGAGTGACGGATTATCACCTACCTGCCGGGGCCTGGATGTGGCCGGGGCCCGCGCTGCTGCCTCCCCGCCTGGGGGCCCCTGGGGCCACCCTATACAATAATACTGTGCCTGGGGGGCCCTGGGGCCACCTCTTATCATAATACTGTGCCTGGGGGGCCCTGGGGCCACCTCTTATCATAATACTGTATCTGGGGGCCTCTGGGGCCACCCCTTACCATAATACTATGCCTGTGGCCACCCCTTACCATAATACTGTGCCTGGGGGGAGACCCTTACCCCAATACTGTACCTGGGGCCACCCCTTACCCCAATACTGTGCCTGGGGCCACCCTGCACCCCAATACTGTACCTAGGACCACCCCTTACCCTAATACTGTACCTGAGACCCCCCATACTGTACCTGGGGCCACCTCTTACCCTAATACTGTGCCTGTGGGTGTCCCATACCCCAATACTGTGCCTGGGAGTGACCCTTACACCCCCATACTGTAACTGAGATACCCCATGCTGTGTTCGGGAATTTCTCATACCCTGCTGACATTCTCCCTAATACTGGGCATAAGACCCCTGTTCCCCCCCCCCCCCCCCCCAATACTGTTCCTGGGAAACCCCTCGCTATTCCACCCCCAAACTGTGCCTGTGACCCTTCATTCCCCCCCCCCCCCCCCCCAAATACTGTTTCAGGCTCAACTTCATTCACCCAATACTGTACCTCTCTGCCCCATGTTGTACTTGGGACTTTCCCATTTCCTCCCCCCAATACCGTGTTTGGGAACCCTCATTCCCCCCAATACTTTGCCTTGTATGGCTTTATTGCCAGTACTGTGCCTGGCACCCCCTCTCCCCATTGACTGCTATGGGCCCCTCATTCTCTCCCCATCCCAGCCTGCCTGGGGCCAGCCAACCATCCACCACTCTACCAGAGGCTGACAACCATTCCCTACACTGTTCCCTCACCAGCCATCCTTATACCCCTTCCCTCTATCTGTCCTGCTTGTATACATATATATGTATGCTGCTAGAGATCTGTGCATTGTGTGTGCTGCTGTATATATAAATCAGTGCTATCTGGATGTATAGGTCCTTGTGCTGAGTTATACAGACATATGTATGTAATGAGTGTGTTAGTTTATGCCATAAACCTGTACATGCCTATCTGTTTACATGTAGAATATAGGGCAGACCTACATGTCTGTTATTCCTGTATAGATACTGTCTACATATGTGCAAGGTTTAGTAATAATGTGGTATAAGTACTTGGCCGTCAGTGTAAGTTGATTATGTACATTCATTCTATACACTTTACTATGGCTGTATTGGAGGCATTGTTGTATTTATATGATAAATGTAGTATGTGACAGGTCTGATGTGTATATGTAGTACTAACGTGTAGGTCCACTAGGTAAACTTGGTTTGTGTTACACACGGTACTATGTATGTGTCTAGTAGTCCATGTATCTGTACATATTTTACGTGCAGGAGCTGGTATAAATGTGGTGCTCTTTGATGCAGACTAAACATTGCTGTGTGCAGTGATTATTTTTATATATATATATATATATAATGTGTCTGTATATAATATATATTACTACTCCTGTGCTTGGCTGATGGGACAGACGGTCGTATTGTTTGTGACTCTCCTCTCCGGCTGGTGAATTATTAAACATTTTACCCTTCCTCCCCCTTCCTTGATATCTGTGCTGGGGGAGGGTAGCTGTGGTATTTCAATGCAACCCATTCATAGTGGCTAATAGTCCCGGGCTTCGTGGGAATCTTAGGGTAGGATCAGACAGTACCCTCCTTGGTGGGGGCTATTAATAGGCACTTTTGTTACGGTTGCAGGAACATGCTGGGGGTTAACCCAGGGAGTCCCACACGCACTGATTTTATACAGGGGTTAATAGGAGTACGGCGGGATAATACCTTCTTTTAGTTCCCATGGAGCAAAATAAAATCTTCAGATGATTATACGGTGAGGGAGGGTTTCTGTCATGCAGAGAGGCTCTGATCTGTGCTAGTGTTGCTGGTCTCCTTGTATGGAGAATTCCCAGCTCTATTTATGAGTCTGCCTGCAGTGACCTCCCTGCTCCCACCCATAACATCCAGCCTGGGTTCTGCAGATCTGGAGTGGAGGATTCTCCTTAAAATGGCGCCTAACACCTTCCTGGCTAACTGAACCACTCCAGCAGAGCCCCCAGTGTCTGCCATCCAGGCACAAGTTGTGTACACACTCCCAAGCTGCCATTTTATCCACATCCCCTCGCTGCAGCTACTGTGTAACATTTGGGCATTTTTTTGGATGCCAGTAGGGCTCCTCTTGCCTTCAGCAAGGGTTGTTTGTGGAGCCCCAGATTAATCTGACATTTTGGACTCTGCAGGATTTAGCAAATAAAGCCTCTTGTGTTGCTAGGGTTTTCACAGCAACTGATAAGGGCTTTAAATATTGTACTGAAGTTACCAAGGAGATGTTGCTAAGAGATGTATTAGGAGAGGGATCCAAGCCATATATTCACTACCAGCATTTCTGATTTTAAAATAGTCCATCTGCTCTGCGTGTGAATTGTGCTTTGTGTACAGTCCTCAGAAGCCAGTTTACATGTTAATGTAGTATTGTGAGCTGGGCATGATAAACAGGGACTGTAACAGATCATCCCATGAGAGGAGTGACTACGATTTTGCAGACGTTTCTTTTTATGGTGCATTTTGAAACTGTCAGCAGCTTTTTCGTTTCATTTTACTTTAGGTTTATAGGCTCCTGGTTCCCACCCATCCCCCATCTTGAGAAACACACAAACACTTTTTACACCTAATTAGTCAGAGAACTTGGAGATCTTTGTGTGTGACATGGTCAGAACCTCCACAAAACCTCTTCTCTGCTGCCTTAGTGGAGTTTTAGTAATTATTCTTATTTTTAAAAGGTTAGGGTTTTCTTTTTCTTTCTTTAACTCAATTGTCTTTGAAAATGTGTAAACATGGGTTAGCCATTGTATAGGCTGGGTATTGCTTTTATTGTCCAATATCAGCAGTTATTGTCCCTTTTGTTGTGTAAATGCCCTGTTCTACTATATTTTACATTTGAATTGCTCTCTGATTGCTTCAGTGGTGTGTTTACTGTTATTTCCCACACTTTAAACACCCCTTGGAGCAGAGAAAACAATCCCATCCAGTGGCTGTGAGAATCCAACATTAGCGCTTCCAAAATCCACAGCTTCTTACTAGTAATTTGTAGGAGAAGGGCTGTGTATATGGACATGTTTTTTATATAATGTACACTGAACATGTTCGGCATTGTTTCCCTATGTATGTTATTGCATATGTGGGGAGTATTAGAACGATGCTTTGTGGAATATCCGTGTGATTTATTCCAATTAATGTGTCTGCATCATTTATGTAGAATATTCCTTTACGTTGTGTCCTAATACAGATGGAACTTTCTGAGCCTATTACTGTTATTGTACAATTATCCAGCTGGCCTCACATGCTCTTAGTCCTTGCACAGTGGTGGTGGAAGAGGCGTCTCATACGTTGCTGTTGTGTAATTGTTTATAAACCTCCTTCTGACACATTCCTTGTGGTAACCCGTCCTCTCCTATCTCTGAGTAAGTTCCGCTTGGGACATTAACCTGTTATGTTTGATATTATAATATAAATGCCTAAGCCACAAAGCTCTATTACACACGTGGCAACTTCTACTAATTCCACTATTTCTTCAACTACTCTCTGACGTGATTGCACCTTCCTGGAATACTTAGTGCTCAGGGCTTCTGTTCATGATCAGATTTGTGTGGGTGAGATTATCTAGGCAAATAGTCACATTATAAAAGTGTGTGTTTGTTGTATAATGTCAGTGACTCACTGTAGTGTTTCTCAGTTTTTTGTTTTTGTTTTCTACTTAAGGACATTTATTGTTGCTGGTTATTTTGTTTTCTTACACCGTTGTTGTAAAACAGTGAGTTTTGTGTTTATATTCCAATTACTAAACCATGTGACACATGGAAACATTAAATACCGCTGGCAGCATAGTCAGTGATTATACATATAGGAGATATTCTGGCTCATCTACAAGTCATCACTGGTGGATATTTTTTTTACCTTTTTTAAACTGTTCGGATTCTGCAGAAAAAATGATTCAGTCCTTACAGGTAGCAAGAAAGATGGAACATTTTGTAAAATGTGTGTCCCAAATGTGTCCTTTGCAGCCGTGTTATGGCAGAATAAGATTGAAGGGGCAGCAGATGACAATGTGGGGGCTGTGACATTTCCTCTAGCCGGTCTGGAGCTGCTGTTAATGTTTCTAGCAGAACAGTCTCAAAATAACGTCCTTCTGTTCTCCATTGTGGCACTTCCTTACTGTATCGTTTCAAAACAGGGACTTTGTACTGCCTGATTTTTATCATTTAGTCTTCGTTATTATTGGTCCGATCTAATCCAGCGCTGGCTGCTAGTTCCTTATGTGCAATTTGAGAAACTGGGAGCAATCTCCTAATGAAAGCTAGATACAAAGTCTTTTGTAAAAGGGATCTCCCAGCTTCTGGGGCTACCTTGCGCTTCAGCTTAATCACAGCTAGGATTTGTGAATGGTAAATGTGCTTGTGAGTTAAGAAGCATTTTGTTTCATCCTGTTTATTAGTAGTTTAATTTGTCTTCCTTCAATAGTGTTTGCATTGTCTGATATCAAGGCGATACTGACCCTACTCAGAGCAACCATCTGCCTTGTTTGTCATGGCTGGTGGGCACTAAGGAAACACAACCAGCAAATCACAGGGCTGAAATATGCACATCCTATTAAATTAATTCTAGGTAAATAATATATATATAATTTTATTTATTATGCCCAACATTGAATTGAGTTTTAGTATTACCTTTTGATCAAATAGAAGCCATCTAACACTAGTGATCTCCGTTCTATATTTCTGCATAGTGAATCAGTGCGATGTTGTTGGATAGCTGCACTTTCACCATTTTTCAGCCCGATACTTCTGAGTGCAAATATTTCAGTAAGAATTATCTGTCCTGGTTTAGCCAAATAACAATGAATATTTCCTGATACACTATGTTGGATACTGCTGGGGTGTGTGATGGTTTTGGTGAAGGCCGGGTGCCTCTGTCCTTAGTGGTGATTCTTCTACACTCCTCTGTTTTGCAATTCTTCCCCCACTCCATACATGAACAGGAAAGGCCCGTCCGCCTGTGTGCAGGGGGGCTAATGACAAAGCCCCCTGTGTGATGTAGATGAATTTGGGCAGTTGGTAATATTGCGGTTAGACGACTAGCGAGTCAGATTTTTCTTTCCCCTTTGTTTTGTGGAGAGAATTAAGCATGGCCTGAAATAACTTCCAGATGTGTGTGAGGCACACAGCGATGTACACGATCCGCCCTATCTGCGGTTGCATGAATATTAAACAGTAGTTCCCAAAGCGCTCACTAAAATCTTCTCTGTAATCACGTAATATCTCCCCCAACCAGTTCTCAGTAGACTTGATACCTGGCCCTTAACTTTCTGTAACCGAGTGTTCTACAAGTATATAAAATGAAATATATATGATACTACATACAACTAGTGTCTGATCATGCCATAGGTATCACAGCTCGTACTTTTAGTCCTGTAAAACTGCAGCCTTGTTCTAGTGATACATCTTTGGGTTCCCGTTTACTGATGTGGGGGACAGATAAATAAACATTATTGGTGTTGCAGATTCGTGACGTGGATATGGTGTTTTGCACATTTGTTCTTTGAAGGAAGGTTTTGTTTTTTTTTTGTTTTTTTTTATAAAATGTTATATTTTTCAGCCTTAAAAACCCTTTCTGAAAGATGTAACAAGTTTGGGCATGGAACACCCCGGGTGTGGTGGTTTCCCTACGTACACAAGGTGTTTTATATGCCAGGTGTTCGGACAGAATAGTAAAAGTTTCCAAGTCTTAGTCAACCTTTGGGCTGAAATGTTCCCATTTTCAGAGAGGTTACTGCCTGAACGGGTTTAGACTTGTCTTAAGAAAGTTCCACTGAACAAGTTGAATTTGTTAGGGTGACTTTATATAATTTGGGATTATTAGTTCAGCAGTTTCACTGTTCTGTTCCCTTCTGGCTATTGCAGGTTAAAAGAAAAATCCTTATTCTTGTGACCAGGGTAATGCTGTTCTGTGCAGTATATAAGAGAATAATTCAGCTGTTGGTTACTTTTAGCAAATTCAAGTTTAGTAGAGGAGTGGACAGAAATCTGCAACTGGGGGTCCTAAAACAGATTATTTAATAGACAAGGAAAATGTAGAGGATACTCTTAACCTTGTTTAATCCTCGAAAGAGCTGTTTTTGTTTAGAAAGACACATTACACGCCTCCAAAATAACAAAATGAAAGTGTGACATGAATACCATGTGATCTTTGGAAATCTAATTATTTTTGTATTTCTTTCCCCTTTTTCTCTTACTCTAGATATGGACGCGTTGAGAGTGTCAAAATTTTACCTAAAAGGGGATCTGATGGTGGCGTGGCAGCGTTCGTGGATTTTGTGGATATTAAAAGTGCACAGAAGGCGCATAATGCTGTCAACAAAATGGGGGACCGAGACCTTCGGACGGATTATAACGAACCTGGCACCATTCCGGGCGCTGCCCGTGTTTTGGATGAGACAGTTTCCATAACCTCTCGTAGTAGAGAGGTTTCTGGGTTCAGAGGAGGTGGTGGTGGGCCTACTTATGGTCCTCCACAAACACTTCATACACGGGAAGGACGTTATGAGCGGAGACTTGATGGGTAAGTTGTAAGGTTTCTCTAGGCAGGTATTTTGTATTTTATATGGTGAGAAAAAAAACAAAACTCTCTTAGGTTCCCCCCGATGGATTTAACATTTTGGGAAATCTATATGCTTCCTCTTGGGTTTGGAAACAAGTGATTCCTGTGGCTGGGATCTTGTTGATCCGTAAAGGAGTCTTCCTGTAGCTGGCTGGATGTATGTCCTGATTTTCTGTAAACGGAAGTATGGTATTTCTTCACATGGATTGTCCTCTATGGGCTAGTACTGCGGTCCTTGTGGATGTATCCTTGGAATTACATGGTACCGCTGGGGCGTTATGTACAGGTAATTAATGGCTGGTGGAATTGGCTTTGGACATGGATTGTTAACCACAATGGGACATATCTGATAATCTCTGGATTGTGTATTTATCACAGTGGAAATGGCTTCTGAAGACTGAAGATTGTGTATCTTGGATCTGCACAGATTGCTTCCGCTGGGAATTCTTCTATTACAGGGCGATCTAAAACTGCTTTATTTGGAATGTAATATGGTGTATGAAATGCTTCCTAAACAATGGACTAAGGGATGATCAAAGCAAGGATGGTGTTTAATATAAAAAAGGCACATTGAAATGTATTTATTAAAAAGAAAGAAAACACATGATATATTAATGGGTGACTTATGGATATAACAAGTGTCTGGATGTCTATACAATAACCATGTGAATTAAAGGTTTACCCCAACTGTAAGGATGGTGGTTTTGCAGAAAACAGCAGCTGCTACAGGACACAATTTTTGTTCCAAAACCCACAGTGGATGACGCTGAGCCAAGTTTGGGGGTTGCAGAGAGGTGTAAATGGTTTTACTTCCCATAGGATGATGTTCCTCAGTGGATTGCTCCCTTTTTTTTGAAATTTTTTTTGCTTTGGTTTCCTAAGAATATATATTTTTTTCTTGGTTCATCAAAAGTGTCATTTGAAACCCTTTGTCCTCATTGAGAAGGTGGATGTACCCTAAAAAAGGGACCAAATTGGGGAAGTTATGTTCTCAAATCACTCCCTAGATTTAATTGGGATTGTAGGTCGTGTTTCCTCACTCGGAAAAGGTTGGTATGTGCTGCCCTGTATATATTCCGCCCTTCTCCTAACCCAAAGTCCTCCTGTATTTCTACTAACCCCTATAGAATGTAGCACTAATAGATACAGCAAGAGCTTTGTCAGAACTTAGTCTCCTGAGCCTTACTCGCTTCCTCTTCTGTTACTCTTCTGTTACTCTCTTTATACCAGTTGTATTGATGTGTCTGTCATATCTGTGTCACTAAGCATCCTCCCGTCTCTCTTCATTTCTGCTTTCCTAATACTTAACAGTGAGAACCTGTCTTCCTGTTCGTTTGCCTCTGTGTTGTCGCCAATGCAGTGTTGCTGAAGACATTCTAAATATGAAGTGTTATTTCTGTTGTAGTGTAAATGGATGTTCTTAGTACTGGGGCTTAATGTCAGCACTGGGGCATTCTAGACTCCACATTGACCTACCGGGCCGGGTGGCGTAACATAGGCTGCACAGACCAAGATAATGGTTGAACAGCCGTCTCTTCTTCCTACATAACTATGAATGATTTTCTCCTGCCAATAGAAGAACCACAATGAACCACCAGAAGAGACTAAAGGGAGATAAACAGCCGTTGTTTGGGTAGTCTTAGCACAAATTACCAGGCAGTACTGTGTGCCCACTGACCCATCTTACCATCACCGCTACCATATTGTATTCCGAGGAAGCATCAGACCTGAGACTCCTAACCCAATGTATACTTAGTACACAACACTTTCTATGGATCGCTGTTTGGACAATACTTGTGTTAGATTACAGGTTTTTCCACACAATATCAGCAGAGAAGTGATGATTAATATGCGTAGTGTCAGTAGTGTTATGCTTCTTAATGTAAGAACATGTAGTCTTCCATCTTGTCAAGCCCAGTAGATGGTTCCTTTGTCTAGTTCTGTGTTGGACAGCGAAGGTCAGAACTGAACAACTATCAGTGTTTGGAGGAGAAACACCTCCATAAAAACATAATTTTCGGTTAATTTCTGTTTTGCTTATTGAGGATGTTGAGCTAGAAGAAAAGGAATTGGTGGCAGCAACAGACCAAACAAATCCTCCATTCATACCTCGCCCCAAGCTCACGCTTTACTGGGGGGTTGTGGTCAATTACCATAGACATTAATTGTGAAGTCTTGTAGTGTCCTCACCACCGAATCTCAACTAAAGCAACAATTTAAGTAATAAAACCCATAGGCCATGAAATTCTCAGCACAAGCATACACACGCATGCACTGTTTTACCTAGCGTAGTAGATAATGTTACCTATACATGTGAATGACTGCATGAAATGCTCTCTTAGATTCTATTATACATCAGGAGACTGAACGGTTTCTCCCTCTCTTACCACAGGACTTCTGAAACACGGGAGCGAACATATGAACACAGTGCCTATGGACACCATGAACGTGGGACTGGAGGGTTCGAAAGGACACGACACTATGACCAGGATTACTATAGAGACCCACGTGACCGGACCTTACAACATGGAATATACTATAGTTCTCGCCGCAGTCCAAGCCGCTTTGATGCTCATGATCCGCGCTATGAGTCTAGGACCCGGGAGCAGTTTACATTGCCCAGTGTTGTACACAGGGATATCTACAGAAATGACATTACCAGGGAGGTACGAGGGAGGCGTCCTGAACGGAACTACCAGCACAGCAGGAGTCGCTCGCCCCATTCATCCCAGTCTAGGAACCAGTCTCCGCAGAGGCTGGCCAGCCAGGCGTCACGGCCCGCTAGGTCACCCAGCGGCAGCGGCTCCAGGAGTAGATCATCTAGTAGTGACTCTCTCAGCAGCAGCAGTAGTACAAGTAGTGACAGGTAGGTCCCACAGCCGCTGCGCTCGGATGGAAGATGCTGGATGAGTGGCGTTATCACGTTCTGGCAGCATTTGATTGATTTGATGGTCTCTCTGGTGCACAAGTGTATTTTACCCTATCAGTAAGAAGTGGTTATATATACAGAGGAGTGTATAGTGAGGAAACATCTCTGCTGCTTTTAAAGGTTTCCTTGCTGCTCATCTGCCACAGAACAGATCAAATGGGCATTATATACAAAAGAGCTGTAACAGTGTTTCATATTTATGTATAGTTTTAAGTATTGGCATTATTTTAAATCTTTTTGTTATACAGGTATATTTGTTTCACATGCAGCCTGCTATTTACACACTGTTACATGCACATGACTACACAGTGTCCCACGCTCTCTCAATTTGATCTGTTCAGTGTATAGAGCACTATTGTCAATGACTGGTTTATCTGTAAATGCTACTGAGGCACGAGGTACAGCTTGACCCTATTGGGTTGGGGGATTATTGTCCGTTATGTGTACTATAGAGATCAATGAGAAGCTGGGCTCACAGATCCTTATTACCTGCTGAGCTTCCAGCACACACAGATGTGACTAGTTGTAATGTGCTGGATCTGTGTGTTCCCGGATCTTTGTGTGTAACTGACATATACCAGTTGGATTAGGTTGTTCCTTTGTTTTCCTTGCTGTTGAGTATTTTCATGGCTTCCAGCGACCTTTGCAAGTTGTTGTCATTGTCTGTTGTCTACTATCATGGTGCAAAATAAGAGTTTAAGGTGTATGTACTAGGAAATACCTGTATGCTCGGACATGATCTAGGATGTAGCCACTTAGAGTGGTAAATAATTATACAGATTAGTCCCCCATAGACTCTGCTGCCCCCGTCTTATAATGACCGTTTATGTCCCTGTTTGTCTGCAGCTCAGATCACCCAACTAATGTTTTACGTTTCTTAAGGGAGCTGGAATTTTATTTCTCACATTTCTTGGTATAATAGGTGTAATTTGTCTGTTTAATTGTTAATGGGAGAATGAATACAGGAATCTGTTGTTTCTGGTCACTATGCATCATGTCCAGCACAGTAATTACTGAGAATATATTTGGGTGAGGGGTCCCAGCTGATCACAGAACAATCTCCGCAGGGAGCTGGCTGTATTATTCTGCTGCTGGCTACTAAATCATTACTATAGATTTCTCCTCCTTCCGTGTTATTCTCCTTTATATGAGCTCCATACATGCATCTGAATGCGGCACAGTGTTATATTTAGTTGTATGAAGCCATAGCATTGCAGGAAGCGGGAGGCTGGCCTTTGTAGTGTGTCCTCTGTGCGTGGGAATGAGCCGTGAGCATTGGTCAGATACATCTGTACTGCTGGAGGATGAGGCTCCTTGTTTGTATGTCTGCAGCCAGTCTGGGCTGGAATAATCCAGTTTCATTTGGCCGATTGCCACCTCCCAGGCCGAGCACACTGCACTTCCTCATACTGGCAGCCCAGAGCGGGGGGGAGGGGCGCTCTGATTAATGCAAAGTGTGAACTGCCTTCCAATTAACCCGGATATGTTACACAGAGCTGAGAGAGATTGTGCTCAGTCATTTGCAGCTCTACATCCCCCATCCCCCTCCCCCCTCCTCTATTCGTTCCTGCTCTGTGTACACATTCTGCCCTTATAAGCACTCCTGTATATTGTTTATATGCATGTGTAGGTTTTATTCCCTCCACGCTGATCGCCACCTTAAATGAAAGCTATTGTATTATTTTGCAGATTGATTTCTCTTGTGATTAGTAGTTTGTATAGATGAGTTTGTTGCTTGAAGAAATGAATGTCTGCGGGTGATCCAGTCATACCGTCCTATTAGATGTATAGCATCTAACTAAGGGATTTCTCGTGATCCTAATCTGAGTACGGTGTTACTGGTCTTCCCAGTGATTGTCAAGGTGAGTACACACTACAGACCAATATCATTTCATTTGATATTATACCAGGATATAAACAATGGAGCGATGTGGTTTCTGCAGTGTGTACACACTCGGCACCAGCAGTGTAGTCTCCATAGAGGCTGCAGAATCAGCATCTTTTCAGAATCAGCTGCTGATCAGATTTTTTTTTTTTCTTTTTAGTAGTTTATAAAATCATTAAAGGTATCCGATCGGGAGAAATATTCTGTAGTGTGTACCCAGCTTAGGACACAGAGGTTATCCATACTCAGAAGACTCCTGGGGAATTCTCAGTACCCAGTAACTGCTCAGCAATTCGGTTTAATTTGTAACAGCTATGTGGTCCTTTTAGTACCGCACATGGGCTGATGGAACAGAGGATGGCCAGCCAGATCGGACCATATCCAACTGGTCAGCTTTTGGGCTAAGCTATGTGGTCCTTTTAGTACCGCACATGGGCTGATGGAACCAGAGGATGGCCAGCCAGATCGGACCATATCCAGCTGGTCAGCTTTTGGGCTAAGCTATGTGGTCCTTTTAGTACCGCACATGGGCTGATGGAACCAGAGGATGGCCAGCCAGATCGGACCATATCCAACTGGTCAGCTTTTGGGCTAAGCTATGTGGTCCTTTTAGTACCGCACATGGGCTGATGGAACCAGAGGATGGCCAGCCAGATCGGACCATATCCAACTGGTCAGCTTTTGGGCTAAGCTATGTGGTCCTTTTAGTACCGCACATGGGCTGATGGAACCAGAGGATGGCCAGCCAGATGGGACCATATCCAACTGGTCAGCTTTTGGGCTAAGCTATGTGGTCCTTTTAGTACCGCACATGGGCTGATGGAACCAGAGGATGGCCAGCCAGATCGGACCATATCCAACTGGTCAGCTTTTGGGCTAAGCTATGTGGTCCTTTTAGTACCGCACATGGGCTGATGGAACCAGAGGATGGCCAGCCAGATCGGACCATATCCAACTGGTCAGCTTTTGGGCTAAGCTATGTGGTCCTTTTAGTACCGCACATGGGCTGATGGAACCAGAGGATGGCCAGCCAGATCGGACCATATCCAACTGGTCAGCTTTTGGGCTAAGCTATGTGGTCCTTTTAGTACCGCACATGGGCTGATGGAACCAGAGGATGGCCAGCCAGATGGGACCATATCCAACTGGTCAGCTTTTGGGCTAAGCTATGTAGTCCTTTTAGTACCGCACATGGGCTGATGGAACAGAGGATGGCCAGCCAGATCGGACCATATCCAACTGGTCAGCTTTTGGGCTAAGCTATGTGGTCCTTTTAGTACCGCACATGGGCTGATGGAACCAGAGGATGGCCAGCCAGATCGGACCATATCCAACTGGTCAGCTTTTGGGCTAAGCTATGTGGTCCTTTTAGTACCGCACATGGGCTGATGGAACAGAGGATGGCCAGCCAGATCGGACCATATCCAACTGGTCAGCTTTTGGGCTAAGCTATGTAGTCCTTTTAGTACCGCACATGGGCTGATGGAACCAGAGGATGGCCAGCCAGATCGGACCATATCCAGCTGGTCAGCTTTTGGGCTAAGCTATGTGGTCCTTTTAGTACCGCACATGGGCTGATGGAACCAGAGGGTGGCCAGCCAGATCGGACCATATCCAACTGGTCAGCTTTTGGGCTAAGCTATGTGGTCCTTTTAGTACCGCACATGGGCTGATGGAACAGAGGATGGCCAGCCAGATCGGACCATATCCAGCTGGTCAGCTTTTGGGCTAAGCTATGTGGTCCTTTTAGTACCGCACATGGGCTGATGGAACCAGAGGATGGCCAGCCAGATGGGACCATATCCAACTGGTCAGCTTTTGGGCTAAGCTATGTGGTCCTTTTAGTACCGCACATGGGCTGATGGAACCAGAGGATGGCCAGCCAGATCGGACCATATCCAACTGGTCAGCTTTTGGGCTAAGCTATGTGGTCCTTTTAGTACCGCACATGGGCTGATGGAACCAGAGGATGGCCAGCCAGATCGGACCATATCCAACTGGTCAGCTTTTGGGCTAAGCTATGTGGTCCTTTTAGTACCGCACATGGGCTGATGGAACCAGAGGATGGCCAGCCAGATCGGACCATATCCAACTGGTCAGCTTTTGGGCTAAGCTATGTGGTCCTTTTAGTACCGCACATGGGCTGATGGAACCAGAGAATGGCCAGCCAGATGGGACCATATCCAACTGGTCAGCTTTTGGGCTAAGCTATGTAGTCCTTTTAGTACCGCACATGGGCTGATGGAACAGAGGATGGCCAGCCAGATCGGACCATATCCAACTGGTCAGCTTTTGGGCTAAGCTATGTGGTCCTTTTAGTACCGCACATGGGCTGATGGAACCAGAGGATGGCCAGCCAGATCGGACCATATCCAACTGGTCAGCTTTTGGGCTAAGCTATGTGGTCCTTTTAGTACCGCACATGGGCTGATGGAACAGAGGATGGCCAGCCAGATCGGACCATATCCAACTGGTCAGCTTTTGGGCTAAGCTATGTAGTCCTTTTAGTACCGCACATGGGCTGATGGAACCAGAGGATGGCCAGCCAGATCGGACCATATCCAGCTGGTCAGCTTTTGGGCTAAGCTATGTGGTCCTTTTAGTACCGCACATGGGCTGATGGAACCAGAGGGTGGCCAGCCAGATCGGACCATATCCAACTGGTCAGCTTTTGGGCTAAGCTATGTGGTCCTTTTAGTACCGCACATGGGCTGATGGAACAGAGGATGGCCAGCCAGATCGGACCATATCCAGCTGGTCAGCTTTTGGGCTAAGCTATGTGGTCCTTTTAGTACCGCACATGGGCTGATGGAACCAGAGGATGGCCAGCCAGATCGGACCATATCCAACTGGTCAGCTTTTGGGCTAAGCTATGTAGTCCTTTTAGTACCGCACATGGGCTGATGGAACCAGAGGATGGCCAGCCAGATCGGACCATATCCAGCTGGTCAGCTTTTGGGCTAAGCTATGTGGTCCTTTTAGTACCGCACATGGGCTGATGGAACAGAGGATGGCCAGCCAGATCGGACCATATCCAACTGGTCAGCTTTTGGGCTAAGCTATGTAGTCCTTTTAGTACCGCACATGGGCTGATGGAACCAGAGGATGGCCAGCCAGATCGGACCATATCCAGCTGGTCAGCTTTTGGGCTAAGCTATGTGGTCCTTTTAGTACCGCACATGGGCTGATGGAACCAGAGGATGGCCAGCCAGATCGGACCATATCCAACTGGTCAGCTTTTGGGCTAAGCTATGTGGTCCTTTTAGTACCGCACATGGGCTGATGGAACCAGAGGATGGCCAGCCAGATCGGACCATATCCAACTGGTCAGCTTTTGGGCTAAGCTATGTGGTCCTTTTAGTACCGCACATGGGCTGATGGAACAGAGGATGGCCAGCCAGATCGGACCATATCCAGCTGGTCAGCTTTTGGGCTAAGCTATGTGGTCCTTTTAGTACCGCACATGGGCTGATGGAACCAGAGGGTGGCCAGCCAGATCGGACCATATCAAACTGGTCAGCTTTTGGGCTAAGCTATGTGGTCCTTTTAGTACCGCACATGGGCTGATGGAACAGAGGATGGCCAGCCAGATCGGACCATATCCAGCTGGTCAGCTTTTGGGCCAAGCTACCATATCGTTTCTGGCCTCATTGCTGCCTCCCAGGGTGGTCAGAAGGGGACTATATCCGATGCATGGTTCCCCATGCCCGATACCTGGGTTTCTGTAGGGTCATTATCGCGCAGCTTGAGGCTTCACCTGCTACAATATTTGGCCAATTGCCTGATGTCTGTTGTGATATCACAGGCTGCTGCGACCTGTTTTAGATGGTGGCTAGGGCAGACCTGGCCAACCTGTGGCTCTCTAGCTGTTGTGACACTACAAGCCCCAGCCAATAGCTAACAAGGTGTGCTGGGACTTGTAGTCTCTCAATCCCTGGAGAGCCAAAGGTTGGTCAGGCCTGAGTTATGTTTACAGTGAACCCATCACCTTTATACAGTGGAAGCAGCCATTTTATTGGCTGAGCTTATATTCCCTAGAATGCAGCCTATGGAGCATATGCAATTAGGATTCGTGGCCGCACGGTTCCCGGTACCGCGGATTTCTGTGCGCAGAAATCTGCAATGTTGTGGTACCGCAATGGCACTTTATAAGCACAGCCGCTAATCCTAATTGAATATGCCCCTATATACTGACAAGGAAGTCACCTCATGTTAGACGGAGTATTGGTTCACACATATGGCTGCTTTCACTGCTCACTGAACTGGTTCATTTCAGCGTCTGGTCTCACCCAGGAACAGGTAAAGATCAGTGACAGGATCCAGAATCACTGTTAATGTATCCTGACATTTCATTTTCCCAACAAGGTGCATTTTTGTATTGGTTCCTTTAAGGGCTTGTTCTCACATGTGCTGGGAGGGTTTTAGTGATGTGGTTTCACCAATACATACTCACAGTGACAAGTCATGCTAATATTCTAGAACGCCAATGATAGGACCCAGCCCGGTGACCTCTGAGGAAGCCTCGTGGTGGGGAGCAGAGTACCAAGGCAGTAAAATCACTTGTATTTTTAATGCACAAGGCACTATATAATGTATAAATAGCAGAGGCTGTCAGAACCTGTTGGTGCGTTCTCTTTATTGTACCCTACCCAGGTGGAACCCTGTGACTGTGAATGTCTATTGACGTTGTACATTCCAATGCAGGTTACACAATCTCCAGGTGAACTCTGTGGTCTCTCATTGTAGTCTCTGTGTGCTGATCACTGGCTATTATATGTAAATGTGTGAGCTGGGACCACCACCTTCCATTCTCCCTCACTGGTCAGGCTGGTTTACCCTGGATCCTTCTGACTGTGGGTGATGTTTAGGGTACATGAACTTTAGTCCCCTATAAATCGACTGCTTCCTTTTAAAGGGAGATGATGCGCTATCTACAAGGCAGGTCTCCTAGTCTATATACAGTTGTTGTGATATAACCTGTGATGTGTTTCTGACTATCATATTCTTATTCTATATGATTGGGAACGTACTAATCTCAGCACCTATAAATGTAACTCCTATATTTTGGAAACCTTCTGGGTCCCCTAAAGTGACATTAGTGTGTTTTTAGTTCTTTTTAAAATGTATTTAAGCCCAATCGGTGGTCAGGTTCCCTCTCTCCGGCGCTGTGGAGCACTGCAGCTTCTTAGTAATCAACAACAATAATAATAATAAAATCATATTCACAAACTTAACAAACAGCATTTTGAAATTTTGTGTTTTAAATCAGAAAATATTTAGTTTTATGTCCTCATGAATTTGTCATACCATTGTAACTGTAATTTTATTTTTCCAAACAATAATATTGTTTATCAAAAGTATGGTAGACAAAAAAAAAAGACTTGTTATAAACATTTGTTTAAGATGCCCTTAATATGGTAACAAAATGTTTGTGCCTAGTGAGAGCCATTTAACAGATATATAAATAACCTATAGTTAGTTCTCAGCAGATTTTTAAAACCTATTTTAAACGTTAAGATTGTGCTGGGAGATGACAAGGATACAAAATATCACAAGCTGGAATTATAGCGAATTATGTTTAATATAAATGTAGGGCTGACACAGAATAGTAAATTCTCTGTTTTAGTGAACATCTATACACAAAAAGTAAAGTAGACATAAACAATCCTTTAAAATCAGTGATAATGATTTTTTTTTTTTAAATAGTGTTGTACATTGATATAAAAACTGGTGGAAAGGAAAGTACTTTCTATACCAACCATCATCATCATCATTTATTTATATAGCGCCACCAATTCCGCAGCACTGTACAGAGAACCCATTCACAACAGTCCCTGCCCCATTGGAGCTTACAGTCTAAATTTCCTAATATAGACACACACTCACACACAGAGAGACAGGGAGACAGACAAAGAGGGAGAGACTAGGGTTAATTTTGATAGCAGCCAATTAACCTACCAGTATGTTTTTGGAGTGTGGGAGGAAACCGGAGCACCCGGAGGAAACCCACACAAACACATGGAGAACATACAAACTCCTCACAGATAAGGCCATGGTCGGGAATTGAACTCATGACCCCAGTGCTGGGAGGCAGAAGTGCTAACCACTAGGCCACCGTGCTGCCCTATCGGATACAATCAGACACTGTTAATTGTGCACAGCAACACCAACTTTTTCCTTTTTTTTTTTTAACACCAATTCTCATGAGACCTCCAATTTTGTGGCGGGAGAAACCTCCTTCAGCTATGAGTGTGCGTCTGTCTCCCCTGCCTCCTCGTGCCTTTCTGCCCCATTGCAGGCTCCAGTAGATGGGTGATGGGTATCCTGACATACTGGGCCTATGGGAGACCCCTTTGTGCCTGTTCCCCCTTTGGATATCGTGACATTTGGGAGTATGTCCCTGCATATTGTCCCCAGTCTCTGCTTTTTACCTCCCACATCCTGAGTGCTGGGTTATGCTGCTAGAATAGAAATCTGCAGAATGAGCAACAGACCAGCAGTCTGTCAGCACCGTGACCTGTTTAGCTGCCGTACCCCTCAATGTCTCTGTGGTCAGCGAATTCTGTGCTTGCAACCAATGAAAATGTTTTTGAGATGACCAAATGATAGTCAGCCAAATGATATCCAATCAGATGTTGAGGGGGGGGGGGGGTCTAGTCCCTAAATCATGTTTGCAAAATGTTTTCTCATCTTTCTGCTGTTATGGTTGTTACACTTCTTTATATTTCTGAGAGTTAAAGTATTAAGTCACTTAAAAATAAAAAACAAACACACTCTAATGTGTATGCTCAGTGGGTGGCTGCACAATGGCTGCTACAATCCAACATCTCTGGTGAATGTGCAGCCTTCCCCAAGCTGGTGGCCGATCACCCTCTCGTACCCGTTCATGTGAATCATTCTCAGGTGGGAAGGTCATTGACACCCTCTTGGTCTGCTTGAGCATATGACTGTTGTAGGCAATGTAGACCCGCTGGGTCCAACAAATGGTTCCTGCCAGGTTTGCTTTGGCTTTTATTTAAATACATTAGTTTCCACCCCAAACTCAGTTTCCATCATTGCAACAATGTAGAAAAGTAACGTTTTGTAATCTTATGCATCATATTAAATAGGGAGCTGAGGTTTTCCATCTCCGTCTGTATTATTGGTAGAAGCCACACTACTCTTCATGTATCTTAATGCTTTTCTTTTAATGACAGACTTTCAGATATAGCTGCCCCCCCCCCTTCCCTATTTCCCCCACAGTTATTCTGCTCCAGATGTGTGGATAGCTGGTGGTCTCCGATGCAGCTTCCTGTACATGTGGCACATCAGGATTACAACTGGTAACCTATAGGTCATGGGCAGTGTTTCTCCTTCCCCAGATAATGAGTAATGTGATGGGAACATTCTTATGTAGATCTACTTATGCTGTGTCTTCATGAACTGACTGCAGTCCCACATAATGAGAAGGAAATCTTCACCCTACTGCTGGAGAACAAACTTATTATATATCAGTTTTGCTGCATGTTATGATGTGCAGTTGCTGTCAGTTCTTGGGACAAGGTTTCTGCCGTGTTGCTCCCAGAAAGTTCAACAGTACTGGCAGTGATTGACTATAGGGATGTAGTATCTCGCCCCTGAAATTTAAATTTGCCATCTTTATACACTCCAACTCAATCGCTGTTTTGTTTTGCTGTGTAAACATGGAGTTTGTGTCTAGACTCCAGGAACAGCCAACCTAGATCTTAGCATTCACTTTGTTTGACCTTCAAATATTTCTGGTCAGTTTATCCAATTATCTGAAAAGTCTTCTTACCCCCTGCAGCTGACGGCACTTATCACCTGAAATCTACTTCCAGAAGCCAGTTTGATTCTTACATTGAATAAGGAATCTGGACTCTGCCTTCTCCTGTATGACATCTTTCAGAACTATTATTATGCAGCTCTTTAGAACTGTTTGTGATTCTAAAGCTTAATGATCCTGTCTGTTAGCAGGTCACAACTGTATATTATGTATCCAGGATATGCTTAAACATAAAGGGTAACTCGCACAGAAGGTTTAACCAATGTTGTGTTCTATTTCTATTGCCCTCATTCATTCCTATAATCCCATTCATTTAATCTAGAAACTTCCTGAAATGAATGGCCTATAGAAATGAATGTGCCATTGACATAAATAGAGCTGCACAGCACTGGTAATTGTTTTCTCACATCAATAGAGATTAAATTAATCTCTCTTCATGTGTGACCAAGGTAGATCCAGCCAATCATGTCGCAGCTAGTGTGGAAATGGCTTGTAATTGGCTGATCAGCTCAGGAGAGTACCAGTCACTATCATTCTGCGGCAGGGAGCAATTTATTCTGGATTACAGGAAGATCCTCTCTTGGTTTACAGTTTGGATTAGATGTCCTTATTACAAAATATAGGACATTTCCCATTGGAGAAATGAAATAATTAAATCTGTTAGCTTTTCCCTTCAGATTACAAATTCAGGACAATTCCCTCTTTGAATTAAGATACAAGAATTTACCTGGTTTATGGAGGTGCCCCACTTGGACCAGGCTATGTTACCCTGCGCTCATCGTTGCCCTGTTTTAGAGGGACCAGCCCGGGCCGCATAACGCTGGTAATGGAATTTAGGGGAGGGGGGCTAATTTCATAGGGCTTCTACACTAGTAAACCTTATTAAAATTAATGTGCAATGCACGTGCATGTGAAGGCACCAATCAGCCGCGGATACACGGCATGTGACCCACATATGAAATGCAGGCACTAATGTCCATTACCAGCAGAGTAGAACTGGGATAAATGGGAAAGTATTAAAGGCACTCGATCTGTAAAGATTCAGGCCGTGACAAGAGACCACTGTTGATTTTTCTAGGTGTGAGCTCTGCATAGATGGTGGAACCAGCGCCATATTGTAACACTACTATATCCAGGAAATTTGTGAAAAATATCCTTTCTTTCACCTTTGAACTTTGTTTTCAAAATAAAGGACACTCGGATGTTTTTATATTGTGTTGGTTTATAATTCAATGTTTGTAAATGTTTCTTACTTTATAGAGGCCGGGGTTGTCTGATCTAGTTGTGTCTTATAATCTGTATCCTACACTACTGGATTTATTGTCTAGAGGTGTACTCACACTGCCCTAA
Organism: Mixophyes fleayi; assembly: GCF_038048845.1. Classification (NCBI taxonomy): domain Eukaryota; kingdom Metazoa; phylum Chordata; class Amphibia; order Anura; family Limnodynastidae; genus Mixophyes; species Mixophyes fleayi. Next base: position 2,373,831 of record NC_134412.1, read on the forward strand.
AAACAGGGAACCTTTATCCCAAAATATATTCAGAACTTTTATATATGGAGAGTTATTCTCCTTATTTTCATGATTGACCGCATGAGCAGACTATGGGCAAGCTGAGAGGTATCGAGGGGAATTAATATGTAACAGTGATTCTCCTCAGATGGAGATTTCCTATTTCTGTTACTAACAGGCCAGGCTTGGAGCTGTGTGCCAGTATTGCTGTTTTTCCCAGCATGCTCTGTGATTCCTCTGCCTGGAATGTTATTGGAAAACGATCCCTAAGGTTCCTTCATCCATCTTTCTGTGTTTCTGGTACTAGCTATCTAGGGAAAATCACTAGCAAATAGTGTCAGCGAAACCGGTCAGACTCGTTCTTGTTGTGGATACACAATATTGTGTTCTGCATTCATATACTATAAATATAGACACAGCATAGGTCAGTATGTAAACACAGTGCCATTGGGATAGCTAACTTAGAGTCCAGGAACAGAGGTGTAACCTGTGCTCCCTGATGACATCACCACCAGGTGACTGCCCATTGAGCCAGCACTCTTATGACTGAAGGTTATTGCACCGTTGCTCTGCCTACACTATAATATATATATATATATATATATATATATATAATTTGTCTCGCAGGGTATGGGTACATTTGTCTCGCAGGGTATGGGTACAGGGTTTTTTGGGGTTTTGTTTTTTTTTGTTTGTTTTTTTTAATACCACTGTTTTATGAACAAAAAATAATTTGTTTTAATTTGCAACGTTGTTTTGAATGGCAGCCTTTTATCCTGTTTTTATTTATTAGCAGTATATAGTAAATGGATATGTAACAGCATTTCTGTATTGTACTTATGGCTGTTTGTAGCTCAGAGCAGTTCTGTAAAACCTCCATGTGTGTATATGAGGATTTCTTTTGTTGCCCAGTTTACATTGTCCTTTAAAGGGATCAAACAATTGTGACATAAAAAGCATCAGTGTTGGCATGAGCTAAACTTAATGTGACCTGATGCTGCCCCATCACCTGTCTGTATGTTGTCTTGATGTTAGGTACACACTGACAAGTTCTATGCTCTGTTATAACTGGCTCTTTATATACCCAATGGACCCCAGCAGCTATGTCCCCGGCGCTCCAGCTGACTACTTACCACCCGGCTCTTGGAGCCCAACAGAGCTCTATAATAATACAAACCATTGTTTCTTCTAGTGGAGCAGACACTGTGAGGACTACAGCCAATGGTGTGTTTTATACCAGTCCTGACAGGTGTGGGCAATAACCTCCAACATTTTTCAATAATATTGCAAAGCATTACACTGCCCCCACCTGGCTTCTACTTAATGCCACCTGGCTGGCAAAATATTCTGGGGTGAGCACTGGAATAGATCAGAAAGGTCTTGGGGGGGCATATAAATTACAATCTGTTCTTAAGATCAGTTTGTTTTTAATTGAACTGTGAGAAAATTTACAATTATGTCTGATCAAAGATAGATCCATAATATGGTCAATAATGGTGGAGAATGAATCTGAATTGGTCTATTTGAAGTTCTCTGAAGCATGTATTACGACAAATGTTATAATGTGTGATGGGATCCTCCATATGGTCGTATATCAACATATGTAATGTGTGCGATATATATGAAAAATGTATCTAATCATATGTTTTGACTGTTTGTTCTAAAGCGTGAAAACATATTGTGTATGTGGCCAGATCACTGAGCACCAACTGTTTTTACGCATTGTGGAGCTTGCACTCGGCTTCGCTTTTTTACTGAGAAATTCATCTTACTCTCTCCAGGAATTGGCCAACAGCTGTCTGTGGTCTGGGCCACAGGGCCCTTTTCCTTCATGTAAACTTATAATGAGCGCGGAACAGATACCATCTAAGAGAGACTTGTAGACAAGCAGCTATGTGTTGCTATTAATGGTCCTGATTTTCCACATTTATCTCCAATATATCCGTATCTCCAATATATCCGTATCTCCAATATACACCTCACTGTGTATCGAGTCCGCTGCTGAACGGATCTATGGCCAATTTCACCATTAATATTACAGCCACAATAATAATTGTGCCAGGAAATACGGAAACCGTCACCAAAACATTTTTTGGGTGATTTCTTTGTTTTGTATTTTTCACCAATTATTATTTTTTCCAGATAAATGATTACTGTGTTATGTAATATTTTCTTTAGAATGATGCATAAAGATTTTAAGACCATGTGCTCACATATTGCTACCTATTATTTCCCCACAACTATATAATAGAAACACTTTTATAGAAGACAATGTACAGTATTGATTCAGACAATGATTACAAATCATCGACCACCCTGGGGCACGGCCACTTTCACAGGAAGATGGTATATCCCTCCTGTTTTAAGTGTATTTTTATGTAATAGTTTAAACATGTACCAAACTCCCCTGTTGTCTGTAATAGATTGTTCCTTGCGTGTCTGGGCTGCTGTTTACAGGAATATCAGGTCGGCCACTTACATTGCGCATTCTGTCTGATGCAGTAGTTTCAGATTCGTTTGTGACTGCATAATATTTGCATTTGTCTTTCATATGGGTCAGATTTTAAATTGCTTATGCATTAGTTGCTCGCTGCAAACTACCATATATCTAACTTTCTGAGGGACTACCACAGGCTTGAGGCTGGAAGGGTGTGGGGGCTTTGTGTGTCACATGCTATGTGGTGTCCTCCTCTCGCTGTGTGATGTGTATGTATAGGTCCCTGTCTCTGCATTAGGGATGGTGAATTGCAATGTATCTTTATGTCTGTGTCTATTACTTGTGGATATGTCATGTAGACGGTTTGCAGCCATTGATGTGCCGGCCTCCCATTGGCTTGTGTCATTTCTTCTCTATTGTCTGCAGCTCACAGTCAATTCCTGAAATGTGTCACGTTTTAATGTTGATTATGAAACGAAGACTGAGCAGGGTCGCTGTTGGATCCTGCTCCGTCTGCCATGTGAGTGTCTGGCTCCCCCTTGTGGATAAGGTGATAAAAGGTTCTCAGTTATCTGTGGGTTCTTTGATTTGCCTGTCTTTACATGTTAATGTCTTATGATTTTTATAATTCTTACATGTTTTCCAAGATTTTTGTGCACATGCCTCTTAATGTAAAGCGTTATTACTGTGAAATTACACCACGTTCCTTCATTAGACCGGTTGAAACTGTATTTTTATTTTTTTGGTTGAGTGAAAGGTTGAGCATTTCTCTTCGGAAAAACTAAAATCTCTAATCATGTTCAGACAGAAAAATGACTGCTGTATCCATTTGCATCTGGTGCTAATTATCTGTATTATGATTGTATTACTGGTTTCTGCATAGATTAGGAACTCAACCATTCATTTATGTTGTGTAGGTCAGGATTGGATAACATAAGCAGCATGCTTGAACTTGTAGTTCCGCTGCAGCTGGTGCTGTGCAAGTTGCCCTTCTGGACTCCAGCAATATTATTATGACTTGTCTTGTTACAGCAGTGACTCCAGCAGCACTTCCAGTGATGAGTCTCCTGCCCGGTCGGTTCAGTCTGCCGCTGTCCCAGCTCCTCCGTCCCAGCCTCTCCTATCGCTGGATAAGGATGAACCGCGCAAAAGTTTTGGGATCAAGGTTCAGAATCTCCCTGTGCGCTCTACAGGTATGTGCTGGATGTGGGGATGATTCATACATAGATGTATTTGTGATTCCAAGTGTGATTCATGTTTTATTCTTGGCCTATAAAATGATTTTTAAAGCCTCCATGTAAACGTTTCACTTACTGAGGCATGTTGTGATCACGGGGGATGTCTTCTTTCCTCTGCAGGCCAGACTTCCTGTCTGTAATCCTATTAAAGCTTTCTCTAAGAGCCAAATATAGGTGGTAACAGAACATTGTCTTTAACTGTACAGGAACCTATACATATGTTGGTGATTTCTCTTACTGGCCGAATCCTTTTCTGTGACACAATGTTGATTCTTCATTGTCTGTATTTCAGTAGTGTAATGTGACCCCGTTGCAAATAACGCTCATCCTGAGTTCAGAGACCAGGAGGAACATGATGTTGCATAACAATTTTTTTGTGTTTTGTTTCCAGATACAAGCCTTAAAGACGGCCTTTTTCATGAGTTTAAGAAGTACGGGAAGGTGACATCTGTGCAGATACACGGCGTTTCAGAGGAGCGATACGGTCTGGTCTTTTTCCGGCAACAGGAAGATCAGGAGAAAGCACTTAATGCCTCAAAAGCCAAACTTTTCTTTGGAATGCAGATTGAAGTGACCGCGTGGGTGGGACCAGGTACGTTACCCTGTGTGCCCCATCGTCAATGGGTTGAGGTGCATCAGTAATGTTAGTCCAGCTCTTGGCCCATTTTGGGTCCGGTATCTGGTGTCCTTTTTCTTTTTGTTAATTCACAGTTATATAAATATGAGAATGTCTGTCTGCTTTCTGTACTAAACACATCTCAGTGCCCCTTATTTGCACAGGGGCCTATCTGTGCGGGGTTTGCCTGGGATTCCTCCCACACTCCAGACATACTGGTAGGCTAAGTGGTTGCTGATAAAATTAACCTTAGTGCATGTTTGTTTGGTAGGAAATATAGATTAAGTTCCACAGGGGCAAGGACGAACGTGAATTATTAAATACTCTGTAAAAAAATATGTAGGTGCTGTATAAATGTTACTTACAGTTCTCTTATGCTGTACTATGCGGACACTCCTGTAATCTACACAGTGTTAGTAAAGAGAGCTGATACTTATATTCTCTCCAGAAACAGAAAGTGAGAATGAATTCCGACCCCTGGACGAGAGAATAGATGAATTTCACCCCAAGGCCACTAGAACTCTCTTCATTGGCAACTTGGAGAAAACCACCACCCACCTCGACCTACATAATGTTTTCCAGCGATTTGGGGAGATTGTGGTACGTCTGGTTTGTTGTGTCGTAGAATATATTTCTTGTGTAACCTGAAGTCTGTGGACCATTCTGCTGGGTAATAACAGGAGGGAGTTGAGGTCACTATGTACACCCTCTGTTCTCAGACTCTCTGCAGTCTCTCCCCAGACGTACAATCTGATCTTTGATTTTGGCCCTTACTAGAGATTGATTCGTCTAGCTGTATTTTTCTGTCTGTCCATTTCTAATCCAGTTTAGTTGCGGCCCTCACGGCTGGGTGTATATTCATGCTGCTATTGATTTGACTGTATTCATTCTCTCTGCTGTCCAGGATATTGACGTTAAGAAGGTGAATGGGGTTCCTCAGTATGCGTTTTTGCAGTACTGCGATATCACAAGTGTCTGTAAAGCCATTAAGAAGATGGATGGAGAATATCTGGGGAAAAACCGGTTAAAGGTATAAAGCTCAATAGTGGATACAACATTTTAATGTGTGTGTGTTTTTTTTTTTTTGTTTTCTTTTTCTATATCTCAACCATTGCAGTCAGCTCTGGAGGCATTAAACTGACAGCATTGTCATAGGCAGTTAAACATTGAGGTACCTGAACTTCTCTAGAGTTGGGACTTTCGCCTGGGCGGCATAATAGCTGCAACTGTTATATTCTAAACTAAACTGCTTTATTCTGTCTCCTCCAAAAACTGTCTTTGTTCCTGTCCAGCTTATAATAAAACACAAATGCAACATACAAGTACAGTCTTACAGTGGGTCCTTCACCACAAATTACCATTTTCTGCTTCAATAACTCATCAGCAAACTTTCCTAAACATCACTCTAACCTTTACTGTTTTATTTGCTTCTAGTTACTTTATCAGTCTCATTTGCAGTCAGTCGATCCTTATTTTGTATGCAGATGAAGTAGAAGAGGGATGAGAAAAGGCTTTTATAGCTGTGGTTTTGTGGAAATATTCAAAGATTAATATATAATATGTTGCATGAATTATCGTAGTCTACTTTCCAAACAGTGGAGAACCATATTTTCTTAGACTGACAGGGCATAAAGGCATTATGATACTTATACGTGTGTGATGATACTATCTCAAACTGCAACATCTTGGGGGAGGGAGGGGGGGGGGTGGATGGGTTTAAGGTCATGAGGTGCGTTACAAAGTCTGGGGGCTAAAAAAAATTAGAGCTCTTGAAAAGGGAAAGACTGTCACTTGTTCCGAAGTAGGGTTATAGCCTGTGCAAATAGAGCATAACATTACTTCTAAAATATATAGCTGTTTGTACTAGGCATGGTGAAGTAATGCCTTTAAACTTAGACTTTTAATATTACTATAGTGATCTCACATACTGACTCCTTTGTTGTTCACAGCTGGGATTTGGGAAAAGTATGCCTACCAACTGTGTGTGGATAGACGGCCTGTCCTCAAGTGTCACAGAACAGTATTTAACACGCCATTTTACCCGTTATGGGCCTGTGCTGAAGGTAGGTGGGGTTACAGTGAGCTGGTAATGTAGTGATTCCTGCATCTTCTTAATTCTTTCCTGTCCTTTCCTCCTTTTTGATTACAATTACATATATTGTCAGACATAATGGCCGTTTATCAGAAATAATTAGATTAAGTTGTAATGAGCTGGTCTGACTGTATTTGTAATAGTCATTTATAGTACACATATAGAAACAAAAGCCTGCTCCATCTGTATTGCCGATGACACTAAGCGTGCGAGCTTCAGCTTTTCCCTGACAGCGGTTTGTGGAGAGGGTGCAGCATACATTATACATTCATAGATATCATCGCTTAGTGAGGCTGCTCTCATTGATGCCTCCGTACAAGCCCACAGCTGTCTTACCAGTAACAATAAATGCAAAGGATTTTTAGACTATATTTCTTAAAGAGCCTGGTAATAAATCCTTTAGAAATTGGGGAGAAACCATAGGCAAATTAGCCCACTCATCATCAAGCCAATAACGGAGTCCATTTTGCTACGTGGGATACAAGATGGCCATTGAGTCAGAATCCTCATTGAAACAAGACAAGATGAACGCTGATCTTTTACCAAGTCCCCAGTGGACGAGGCTCTTATGTGTACTTTTTTTTGTTTTTTTTTCCCGACAGGTGGTGTATGATCGCTTAAAAGGCATGGCTCTGGTTCTCTACAATGAGATTGAATTTGCCCAAGCAGCTGTTAAAGAGACCAAGGGGAGGAAGATTGGTGGGAATCTCGTTAAGGTGTGCAGAGACCACCTTAATAAGTGCATCAAAATTTAAATCCTGATTTTATACTTTTATAAACTTTTGGCAGGGGATCAATAAACAACCTGGAGAGCTGGTAAATAAACACGGCTTCCCCAGGAGTTTTAGGCAGACGTGAAGCATTTTGTAGCGGAGCGCCAACCTTGTGTCTCTAAGCTTCTTGGTGTTGTCGTTTCTATAAACTTCTCTTGTTACTGGTAAGCAGTTAAACCTCTACACCAAGATAATCCTACAGTTCTCACGGGGTTCCGATTCAGTTTCTGAATTGCGTCTCCTTTTGTTGTATTTTACAACAGCTCTATGTGTGGTCAGTGGAAGATTCTATTGATATAAAACTCGCCATCCCCACACATTGGATAGGCTCACACATTCTGCCTCTAAACATTGTTTCCCCATGTCTGGAGCTCCCTGCCTATACCATACCATTTCCACTTTCCTCCTGTTATGTCTTCTTGTGGCGATATCTCATGATAGCGTAGCAGGTGCTTCCATCACGTGTGCTGTGGAAAGTTCTTAGAATGCAAACGGCAGCCATTTATTGTCACCTGACATCAGGTTTTGTGGATTATACCGGACCAGTTGTAATTTGGTGGGGAAAAAAACAATGTTGGTGTCAAGGTGGAATATTTCCATTAGACTGAACTGCTTCCAGTTAACATTCAATTTGACAAGTCCTGGGTGATGAAATATGGAATAACTTGCATAATGCAAAACCTGATTTTAAGTGATTATTGCTTAGATTTCATTTACTGCCCGCTACTTCTAGTATTTACATCCCATGAGCCTCTGCTTTGGTTTGATATACAGCAATCGTTAGATGTTAATGTTTTGAATGGGATTTTATGTTCACTTAAATTATTGGCATTCTTGTTTCGTTTAAGGTGGATTTTGCAAATCAAGAAAGTCAGTTGGCTTTCTATGGCTCCATGGAGAATTCAGGGCAGGATATACGGGACATCTATGAAATAATATCCGAGAGGAGGTAAGTTGTCGCCATGTCTGTGTGCGCATGTTTAACACTTCGCGAAACCATTCATTTTGCTCAGAATGGACTAATCTTCACCTAGGTCAATGCAGCCGTGCTACAAATTTAGTCTGTATCGAACATTAAACACATTTGAGTACACATTGTCAGATCTGCGTTTCTTTACATTTGGTCTGTTAGATGTATAGATTTTCTCTGTTTACCTCTTTATTGGGTAGTTGAAGCAGCCATTGTTGGTTGGGTAACATGTATTTGAGAGATTGCCTCCTGCTATTGGCAACAACGCAGACTTAACACCCCTATCTTGTCTCTTTTTGAGGAGTGCATATTAGTCCTGTTTCTTAGCTCTTTATGTTGTTATAGTAGTGATAGACTTGCCTAGCTCACATTTTCTATTGCATTATATTTTATGTCTGTAACACACAAAGAACATTTAATGCAAATTTTACAGTTTTCCTTCTCAAAATGTGCTTAGGAACCAACTTATTGTACTTTGTCTTTTTTTTTTTTTTTTTTTTCAGAGGTGATGAAACTCGGAGGGGATCTTATCATGAATTTACTTCAACGGATCGGACTTATTATGAAAGTGTCCGTACAGCAAGCACATACCCGGAGGAATCGAGGCGAGAGTACCCTGCCCGGAGCAGAGAGCTCTACCCCGATTGGGAGTCGTACCAAGGAGATTACTATGAGCAGCGTTACTACGATGAATCAAGAGAATATAGAGAATTCAGGGATCCATACGAGCAGGATATCCGTGAATACAGTTACAGGCAGAGAGAAAGAGAGCGGGAACGAGAGCGTTTTGACACAGACAGAGAGAGGGATAGTGAGCGGAGGCAGATAGAACGCAGCCAAAGTCCAACCCACTCGAGAAGACCCCAGAGTCCTGCAGGGTCTCCAACACAATCGGAGAGAATTGCAAGTGACCCAGAACGTAGGATCTACAGCCGTTCTTCTGATCGTAGTGGCAGCTGTAGCTCCGTTTCTCCTTCAAGATTTGATAAATCGGACAAAACTAGACCTGAACGATTTGTCAAAGGTGAAAAAATTGAGAAAGAACGTACTTTTGATTCAGATAGATCTGATAAAGAAAAGCGACCATTGCGTAAGGAGAAGACTGAGAAAGTTGAGAAAGATAAAACTGAAAGGACAAAACGAAAGTCTAAAAATCATTCAACAAGCTCACAGTCTTCAGAGACTGATCAAGATAATGAGAAGGAGCCCAGCCTTGAAAGACAGAAAGGTAGTAGCAAGCAGCTGGCCAAAGAGAAGAATGACAAAGACTCTACGGCTAAAAATCGCTTGGAGCTCATGCCATGCGTTGTTCTTACAAGAGTCAATGAAAAGGAAGGGAAAGTATTTGATCCCCCTGGAATTGAAAAATCAGCAAAGAGCAAGTCTGACACTGAGTCGATAAAGTCCCCATCATCCGATCAGAAAGTTCAGATGATTAGACTTGAGCAGCCCAAGTTTGAACAAGTGAAAGCCGAATCAGTGAGGAGTAAAGTGCCAAAAGACAAGCTGCTCTCTAGCCACATAGAAGTAGTAGACAAGGAGGGCAAACAAAAGCTAAAAAAACACTTAAAGTCAGAGCCACCTACAGAGGGTCCTGTGACTGCTGATCTGGACAAGTTAGAGGCACGCAAGAGGAGGTTTGCCGATGCAGCTTTAAAATGTGACCGGCAAAAACTTGATGTTCGACGAAGCAACCCAGATGAGGAAGATGCTCGTTTAGGCTCAAGGAAGCAGCTAGACCCTGTATCTTCAAGAGACTTATCCTTGCTTCGAGAAGGAAATTTTGAAAGGAAAGGTTCTAGGAAAGAACTTTTAAAAAGGGACATTGGAAAAAACAAATCTGAAAGACTTTTCATTGTTAACAGTCCTAAAGAAGGCCAAGATCAAATGTCTGTTGGTTTCTCTGTACGTTCCAATTCTGATCTGCAGTTTCGTTTAGGAGAGCCGGTAGATGAACCATTTGAATCTCCAGAGCTCTCCTACAAGATTAACTTCATCAAAACTCTACAAAGACATGTACAGTTATCAGAAGATGTTGATAAAGAGTCCTCGAAAGAGGATAGAAAAATGTACTGTAATCTTTCAAGAGAAGGGTTGGGCTTGGAGAGATCAGAAAGTGAAGAGAAACTTGCGATCGATATAGATTACACTCAGAGTTACAGGAAACAGATGGAGCAAAATCGCAAGTTGAAGCAGCAGATGGAGCTGGAGTTCTTGAAGTCTGACAAGTTTGGGAGTCCAAACAAAGAAGCCGAGGAATATGAAAGGCGTAGTCTTGTGCATGAAGTGGGAAAACCACCTCAGGATGTCACAGACGACTCCCCTCCAAGTAAAAAAAAAAAGACTGACCACTTGGAATATGAGATCAAGCCGGAAAGGAATTATAGAAGTTCTCGCCAGATAAGCGATGAATCTGAAAGAACATCTTGTTCTCCAAGCATGCGACCTTTTCCATTTAATGAGGACGAATATACTGTAGGCTCCCCAAGATTGATGCCAATCAAAGAATTCAAGGAGTCTTCTCAGGTAGATGAGAAGATAATGTTTCCTACCATAGCTCCTAAAGATGAACATTTTAAATTAATAGCTACTGAAGCAGTGAAGAAGGAGCAAATAACTGATACTGCCAAAGGTAAATTGACTGTTAGGAGCCCTGAAGAAGAATATGGTAAATGGGATAGCCAAACAAAACCAGAGAGTAACAGAATGGACGTTAGTTTCCCCAGCAACATAATAAACAGAGAGGGCATCAGAAAGCGCTCAAGGGACCTTGAACCTGGTGAGGTTCCATCAGACTCTGATGAAGACAGTGATCAGAAATCCATTTCACCTAAAGTCTCTTCCCTACTAGATGGTTTTTTATTACCGGATGGAGAAGACAAGCTGAGAGATCGGGAAGTGAGGCTGTCTGGCTCACTGGAAAGAAATAAGTTTTATTCTTTTGCATTAGACAAGACCATCACCCCTGATACAAAAGCCTTGCTTGAGAGGGCCAAATCCCTTTCTTCTTCTCGTGAAGAAAATTGGTCTTTTTTAGACTGGGACTCCAGGTTTGCTAATTTCCGCAGCAATAAAGACAAAGAGAAAGTTGACTCTGCTCCAAGACCTATACCATCTTGGTACATGAAGAAGAAAAAAATAAAAACGGATTCTGATGGAAAGTCGGATGATAAGAAAGAGGATCACAAGGAAGAAGAGCAGGAAAGGCAAGAGCTCTTTGCCTCCCGTTTCCTTCACAGTTCTATTTTTGAACAAGACTCAAAACGTCTTCAACACCTGGAAAGGAAAGATGATGATACTGACCTTGGTGTCCTGAGACCCTATGGAAGGCAGCTTTCTTCTGATGGTATCGGTAATACCCCTGACCTTGTGCAGGAACCAGTTGTACTATTTCACAGTCGGTTTGTTGAGCTCACAAGAATGCAGCAGAAAGACAAAGAAAAAGAGCAAAGACCAAAAGATGTAGAAAAACCCGAAGAAAAGGAGAGTCGGCCAAAGACACCAGACTCTGAGTGCAAAGAACGAGAGGTTAAATCATTTTTCTCAGTTTTGCCAACGGCTCAACCAGAACATGCTACAGTTGTTCAAGAGAAGATAGCTTCTGAGAAAACACCACCCCGACCTCTTCAGACAGCAGATGAGAAACCAGCTGAGCCTATGGAGCCAGCCATTGAGGAAACTAAACTACCTAAAGTTGCTACTCCTGTTACTGTTTCTGTCCACCCTCCAATCCCAGTGGAACCTCTTCCAGACGTTGGTGAAACAATTGAGCTACAGCCTGCCCCACCAGCTCCTGAAGTCGTTACACCTGGTGAACATTCTTTATACTTGGATACGAAACCACCAACACCTGGTGCTTCGTTTTCAGAAGTCAATGCTGATCCTGTCGCCGATCTGAAAAATACATCACCGACAACATCTCCTACCAAGCTTGACATAAAGATTGAAGACCCTATTGAGACATTTGAAGAAGCAACGCCTACCTTCACAAGTACTGACACAGATGTGTGTCAAAAGCCAGAGGCTGTTCCAGAAGTAGTAGAGTCACATATTCTTGAAAATGATGTGGAAACAGAACCTCCTATTGCAGTAAAAAATAAAAAGGCATCTAAAGGCAAAAGGTCTAATGCCACTGATAAACCAGCAACAAGAAAAAGTGTTAGGATTGACCGTGAAAAACGTAATCGATCAACATCTCCTCGTGGTGATACCCAGAAACATCTGGAAATAAAAGGTGAACATGAAAGAGGGTCGAGGAGTGCGGCTAAGTCCCCAAGTGCTGTTACAGAACCTGAAGCTTCAGAGACAAGTTTACCTTTGTCTCGAACTCGCAGAAATGTTAGATCTGTTTATGCTACGACTGGTGATAACGAAGGACAGTCTTTAGTTAAGGAGCCCGCAGAGACACCTAGATCTACTCGGAAGAGGTCTGAAAAAGATGTTACAGAACCTCCTGCTGTTGTACCCAACACACCAAGAAGAGGGAGACCTCCAAAGGTCCGCAAAAAAGCTGGTGGGGACATGTCTCCTTTTAAAGCAGAGGCAGTAAAACAAGAGACTGAGGATACAGAAAGTAAAGAACCAACTGAAAATGCAAAGCCGATAGAAGGATGGAGGTCTCCTCGATCTCAAAAATTATCTCAGAGCCATTCCCCTGTGTCCAGTAACCAGCAGGGCAAAAGAAGTAAAAGTGAATCCACACCACCAGCACATGACTGTCTAGAAGACTCAAATGAAGATGTTAATGAAACCACTGAACCCACTGTTGAAGAGGACTGCAAACTAAAGGTGAGCAAAGAGGAACTTACTGAAGCAAAGCAAGATTTAAAAGATGTAGAGCCAGAAAAATGCCCTGCAGATATCCCTACAACTGATGTGCCTGAAAAGAAAATATTAATGGAAAAAACTCCAAAATCTAAAGTTGGAAGACCTAAAAATTTAAAGACTATTCCACGTTTGAGAAACGTGGAGATTCGTCTTAATGCGGATGAGGTGAAAGGTGCGTTGAAAACACATGAAGATGCTGAGGAATTGGTTACTTCCCCTGTTAAAATCAAAAGCCCCCAAAAGGAAGATGTGTCTCCACCTTTCTCAAAACCAGCTGAAGTGACATTTCCAGAAACGCCTGACACGGACACATTAAAAGATCCCAAGATTTCACCTGAAGCTGTACAGTTGGCACGGCAGATAGAACTTGAGCAGGCTGTTGAAAACATAGAGAAGATCACTGAAACTGCAACAGTTCCAGCTTACAAAGATGCTCAAGGCGGGGAAGTTTCTGAAGCTCGTTCGGAAGAGGATGGTGATAAACCTGCACACCAGGCAAGTGAAACCGAATTGGCCGCAGCTATTGGGTCTATAATATGTGATATTTCTGCAGATGCAGAAACTTTTCCTCCAGCTCCACCATATCCACCAACAAGGGAAACTGAGGGTCCATCTGACTCTGCTGCTGTTACTGCTGCTCCTCATCCAGATGACCTGGAGCCTGAGACAGACCAGAATGTAAATGTCATCACTGCTAATTCTACTCCTAGCAACCAGAGTTCAACACCAGCATCGGTTTCCTCTGGTCAGTCAGAAACGGTGCAAGGCAAAGAACCAGTAATTAGTCTCAGCGAGTCTTCAAATGCTGCCAGGGAAACAGAATCTTTGAAAGACCCTGACATCCCTCCAAAACAAAGAGGTCGGAATAAAGTAATTGCCAAAAGAAGACGAAGGGGCAGCAAAAATCGTGATGCGGTGGACAGCAATTCGTTTGTACATGAGAGTGTTCAAGGCAAGTCTCCCAAAAAAGATGAAAAGACCTCCTCAGACGACGGACAAAAGGAACAGCTGGACAAGGTGTCTGAATTGTCAAACCCTGAAAAACAGGCTATTGATACAAGCCTGAATTCCACTTCTGATACTATTTCCAAGGACGGTGATGAAGAATTTAAAGATGATCTGTCGGGCACTACGAATTTGAGTGATTCACCCCCACCACTATACATCGATGATGTTAGCCAGAGCAGCTTCAAACTACGTTCCAGTACTGAAAATGCCCCAGTTACTCCACCCAGCGTCCCCACTCCATCAGTTCTGTCTGCTACACCAGGGAAAACTGCAGCTCCAGCTTGTGCTCCTCCGCTAGCACATTCAAGTCCAGCAATATTACCTGACTGGATGGTAAGACATGAAGAGAACTCATCCATTTCTACGCCGCCTCCTGCTTTACCTCCGGATACCAAGGCCTCTGATGTGGATACAAGCTCAAGCACCTTAAGAAAGATATTAATGGAACCTAAATATGTGTCATCAGCCAGCAGTACCCCTAGTATTGTCACAGCAGCTATCTCTGAGCCGGTCTCTGCTTCACACGTTGAAGAACCTACTCATCCTCAAGTAGAAGCTATTAAATCATTATCTGAAGAAAAATTAGCCGTTCCACTCACCAACACCCTTGTCCCACCAGCAGTTGAGGCCCCTGTGTTTCAAGAAAAAGCAACTATAGTGGCTCCTAAGGCTACCTCCGTTATTAGTAGAATTCCTGACAGGTTTGATCCTGATGACTTACCAAGAATAACATTGGCAAAGCATTCTGCTCAGCCCCAGCCAACTCCACCATGCATCCCGTCTCAGAAGATCAAGCCAAGGCAAAACACAAATGACAGTCGTGCCTGCATGAAGCCAACAATGACCGTTTTAGAAGAGCGGCCTACGGAGACTGGCCCTAGCCCTGGGCTGCGAGTGAACACGTCACAAGGGGTAATGCTCTTAAGTTACTCCGGACAAAAAACAGAGGGGCCTCAACGGATCAGTGCAAAAATAAGCCAGATCCCTCCTGCAAGTGCTGTTGATATTGAGATTCAACAGTCCGTGTCAAAGACCCAAATTAAACAGGAACCACTCGCTCCATCACAGATATTACCTAAAGGACCTCAAACACCAACAGGTTACCAACCATATAATGCATCCCCTGTAATCTCGACTATCAAGCAAGAACGATCGTCTTTAGAGAAGCCTGAATTGAGCCACATTACTGTTCCAAATGCTTCCTCTCAGCCTGGAGCTGTTAAAGTACTTGGTCAGAATACAGCTCCCGTTCTAATGCACAGTCAGATGTTGCCAGGACAGATAGTATCTGCTGGTAAGAAGATTACAGATATAAAAGTAGAGTCAAAAGTTCTTCAGCCTTCAAATATGAGCCCACACCATTCTTCTATGGCCGGTAAAATACAGCCAGAAGCCAACCACATAGCTTCTGTGTCCAGCACGACGACAGATAGGACTCTCCCACATCTGGGTATTAAACAGGAGCCTCATTCACCGTGTACCACTGGTCATTCCACATCTCCATTTGCCCGGTCTTGTCACCCCAGTGTTACAGCTTCTCCTGCCTTAACTAACAATGTTATGCTGGGCCCAGGAGGAATACCAGTGCCTCAGTACATGCCTAGTATGCACCCTGAGCAAACGGTCATCATGCCACCTCATAGTGTAACACAGCCTGTGTCTCTCGGACACCTGTCGCAAGGTGATGCCAGAATCAATACTCCGCCACTGCCTGCTATGCAGTACGGCATGAGACCAGAAGCGCTTCATTCTCCCAGAGCAGCTATGCAGCCTCAGATGGATGTCAGGCCGCAGAGATCCAGCACTCCTCAGCCAGCACCTGTTCGAGAGATGGTACTTCCCACATTGTCTTCCCAGCATGCTGCAGAGGACGACATCCATTATCACCATCCGGTCAGCAGAGGTTCAGCCCACGTCCAGTCCGATGTGCTGGTGATGCAGCATGATTACCGCATGCCTGCATCAGGCATGCGCCTGGATCCGTACAGCGTTCCGCAAGATGTCATATTACCTCGTGATGTCCGTATGATGATGCACTCTCACATTACAGCTGTTGGCGAGCACCACCAGGAGACCAGGCAATCGAGAACTCCGGAGGGGACAGTGAAAACTCCTCCAACTAGTAAAACGCCACAGCCCGTGAAAGAACTGGCCAAACAGACGGATGTGAAATTGGCCCATTCACAACACAATGATGCCAGAATGCTTAGCGGACTAAACATGTCTCAGCCGGTTGTGGTTCAGCACGGAGTGCCTCTCATTCACCCTTCTGGGACCTTTCACGACTATCGCCCAGTGTACACAGATATTCGGAACTATCATACTGCCGCTCAGCTCTCCCACACTCAGTACACTGGGGCGTCACCCATTGGCTTACAGTCACGGAGTATGACCCCGTCCCAGGTAAGGACTGAGAGATACATTGATGCATACACACAAGTACACAAGTTGCAAGAGCTCACCCGAACTAGAGATTTGAAAGACGGGAGCATTTTTTAGCGTTGCATATCACACTTCCTGTCAGTAATTCAAATGAATAATAGTTTTCATGTTAGATAAAATGACATGCAATGCCAAAAATCTTACTCATTTGATGATAATGAAAGATTGATATGGAGTTTTGTGAATGTTTTTTGTATTTTTATATTTGATACCACCCTAGGTGTTTATTTTACAATTATTCCTAACATGCACACAATCCTAGGTTGCTTCTAATGATAAATATATGTATATATAATCTATCTGCACAATATTTCCGGTTACCTTTGTAGCTGCTTTTTGATGTCTCGTAACTCATAATCGATTTTTTTCACTATCGCCTCCCTCTATAACATGAGTATGTAGAAGACGACCTGTCTTCAGAGTTCACCTCCACCATCACTTCCTGATCACTAGATACATGGCTTGTAATTGTTTTCCTCCTTGTAACACTTTAATATCTTTGTCTTAGGTTGGTCCTGACGGTGAGCATTCACATGCAAACCCCCCAGGACGTAGCAAAACTCCGCAAGTAAGCCAGGATCCCAAGGTAGCGCAGTCGTCTGCTAACGAGCAGGCTCATCATGCGACCATTAGCAGGCATACTGGTCAAATGGAGTCTCATATTCAGCATCTTCAGAGGACGTCTGTGGATACAGCTCAGACCTCCTATCCATCCCCTGTTACCATTACCATGAAGCAGGATCTGCCCTCCCCTCACCAGTCCCAGAAGCAGTCGTCCTTCTTATCCTCTACAGCCAGCACCTTGCCCAGGACAGATGTACAGTCCCTCCCCAAACAAGACCCCTCCCAGAGATCAGTGGACATGGTGCAGCTGCTGACGGTGAGTAAGATCGTCGCCTCGTTGGTTCTGCGAACTACTCTGGTCACTGGTTCTGCTATTTGCAGCTGATATATTTTGTGTTATGTAGGGTTCAGTGTCAGATTATCAATTCTCTGTTACTGATGAACTCGCCCCTCTTAAATAAAACGTTTTTGTTTTTTTTTACTAAACTAATTGAGCGCTCTTTGACACAGATAGGATATATCGGTTGGACATAGTGATCTGATAAAGAAACCTTTCTGGAACAATTAACTAGCATAATGCAATTAGTTTTTGGGTTGAATTGTAAAGTGGTTTGTGGTGACTGGATTACCTTACATATCCGTGTCTGTGATGAGAATAATAAATATTAAGTTTACTTATCGTCTGTCTTTTAGAAATACCCCATTGTATGGCAGGGTCTCCTTGCGCTGAAGAACGACACGGCCGCGGTACAGTTGCACTTTGTGTCTGGGAATAATGTTTTGGCTCATCGGTCCCTACCAGCCCCGGAGGGAGGACCACCACTGAGGATCGCTCAGCGCATGCGACTGGAAGCCACTCAACTGGAAGGAGTCGCCCGTCGCATGATGGTGAGAGATCAGATATAGACGCTGAGTCTGAAGTCTTAAATCCTCTCTACAAGCATTGCTTTTGCTTTTAGTCTGGTAAAGGATGTGGCTTCAAGAATATTTGGCTCATATGAGCTCAGTAATTGGGCTAACTATGTGGCTTTCTTTGAAAGGAGGGTTATTGGTGGCTTTTTCTATGGTAGATCAGGATGACTCTCGTTTGTAAAGCTTTAGGATTTCAGGGCAAAGGTCCATTGTCTCTGTCTAAAACTGTAATATCCAACTGCTCTTAAACAATGTTCATGTCTGTGTGCAGGTGGAGAGTGACTACTGCTTGTTACTCGCACTTCCGTGTGGCCGTGACCAGGAGGATGTGGTAAACCAGACCGAGTCGCTGAAAGCT
The DNA here is from genome assembly GCF_038048845.1 of Mixophyes fleayi. Classification (NCBI taxonomy): domain Eukaryota; kingdom Metazoa; phylum Chordata; class Amphibia; order Anura; family Limnodynastidae; genus Mixophyes; species Mixophyes fleayi. The sequence goes on from NC_134412.1 coordinate 2,392,068, forward strand.
GCGTTCATCACTTACCTGCAGGCAAAGCAGGCGGCTGGTATCATCAATGTACCCAACCCAGGGTCCAACCAGGTACAGCAGCTGCCAGCACTTACTGGTGGAGTAACGTGATCTGTGTACAGAATGACAATCATACATAGGAGGCAGCCTAGAAATGTTACATCACCAGAGACGGTGCTGCAGAAAGTCTCTTACAGGAATGCTGTTCCCAGAGCCCCTCTTGTGTGCCGGTCATACACTGTTCCCATTCACTTCTTTGAGTCTTTATAGATCAGCATAGAAGAGTCGGGGTCTGCGCTGGGGCAGCTTGCGAGGGTCTGGGGGGGCCGGTGCTGGGGCAGCTTGCGAGGGTCTGGGGGGGCCGGTGCTGGGGCAGCTTGCGAGGGTCTGGGGGGGCCGGTGCTGGGGCAGCTTGCGAGGGTCTGGGGGGGCCGGTGCTGGGGCAGCTTGCGAGGGTCTGGGGGGGCCGGTGCTGGGGCAGCTTGCGAGGGTCTGGGGGGGCCGGTGCTGGGGCAGCTTGCGAGGGTCTGGGGGGGCCGGTGCTGGGGCAGCTTGCGAGGGTCTGGGGGTCTGCGCTGGGGCAGCATGCGAGGGTCCTGGGGTCTGCGCTGGGGCAGCTTGCGAGGGTCTGGGGGGGGCGGTGCTGGGGCAGCTTGCGAGGGTCTGGGGGTCTGCGCTGGGGCAGCATGCGAGGGTCCTGGGGTCTGCGCTGGGGCAGCTTGCGAGGGTCTGGGGGGGCCGGTGCTGGGGCAGCTTGCGAGGGTCTGGGGGGGCCGGTGCTGGGGCAGCTTGCGAGGGTCTGGGGGGGCCGGTGCTGGGGCAGCTTGCGAGGGTCTGGGGGGGCCGGTGCTGGGGCAGCTTGCGAGGGTCTGGGGGGGCCGGTGCTGGGGCAGCTTGCGAGGGTCTGGGGGGGCCGGTGCTGGGGCAGCTTGCGAGGGTCTGGGAGTCTGCGTTGGGGCAGCTTGCGAGGGTCTGGGAGTCTGCGCTGGGGCAGCATGCGAGGGTCCTGGGGTCTGCGCTGGGGCAGCATGCGAGCGTCAGGAAGAGGGCGGAGGGCTGTGCTGGGGCAGCATGAGGGAGGGTTGGGGGCAGTGCGTGAAAGAGAGAGCCACAATGTCTCACATGTTTTGTTTGTCCTTTCAGCCTGCCTACGTTCTGCAAATCTTCCCGCCCTGTGAATTTTCAGAGAGTCACCTGTCCCGCCTCGCCCCGGACCTACTAGCCAGCATTTCCAACATCTCTCCTCATCTAATGATAGTCATTGCATCGGCATGAGACCACTCAAGGTCATCACTGACCACTCAAAGACGATGTAAATCATAAGGAAGACTTCTGCTGAGCAAGTGCTCTCTCCTGCCGTGCGGTGCCGAGGATTCACGATCCCGCTGGACGGAGCTGGCGTTGCTGCTTTCCAGGATGTTTACATATTGCTTATGGACAAACCAACGCACACAGGTGGCAAGATCCCACGCGCATCAAATGCGGGATATTCCAAGACGGATACTATTCGTGTGCTTGTTTTTTTGTTTTTTTTTGTTTGTTTTTGTTTTTTTTTAAAGAAAAAAGCTGAACCTGCCTTTGCACTAAATTAGTGACTTGGACCTTTGTACAGCATTCCCCACCCGTTTTTAGTTTTTCTTTTTGTTTTCTTTTTTTTGGTGTGTCATTTTTTAGCGACATGCTGTGATATAGGGAAGCCTGGATTCAGTAGTGAGCAGGAACCTGTGAATATTGGACTCGTGACTGGGAAAGACGTGAAGGACGGTTTGTTAGAGAAGGGAACAGCGGCTGATCTTCCTCTCACAGCCCGTCTGATCTTCTCCGTGGACTTCACGCTTGTCGTCTTCATTTTGGGATGTACAGTTTACATGGGGGGGAGGGGCGGGGGGACATACAAAAGGGAGATCTATTTTCCTTTCCTTGGATATTATAGGACTCCATGGGTGTGTGTACATAAGTATATATAATATATATTATATATATATATAAATATATATAATACTGACTTTAGAGAAATCAAATCCCCACGACATACATTTTTTTTAATCTGTGCCAAAAATGTGTTTTCAGAAAGAATCTTATTTTCATACTCAGACGTATCGTCCCTCATTTGTAAGTGCTTTTCATTAAGACATTTCTCCGCTCATTGCAATCTGTGGGAAAGTGTTACACACTTGGACAAGACTTTTTAAACCCTCATGTTTCCCTCTTTCTTTTTTTTTTTTTTTTTTTTTTTCATTTGTTTTTTTGCTGACACCTCTTAATTTATGAAATCTTCTCCCTACCCATCCTGGAGTTTTGTTTGTGTGTGTCCATTGGATTACAAACTTTATTAAAAAAAAATTGATACAAGCCAGAATCACCCAGTTCTATATACGATTGTGTGCGACATGTTACCGAGGAATTTACTGTTTTTATCACCAACCCCAAATCATTGCTGCTTGGGGACGTGAGAAATATCTCAGGGGTTTATTTCATTACCAGATACCTCACCGAAATCAGCCAGACTTTGTCTGATGTGTAGTCGGCAGATTATTAGTTTAGGAGGTTTCAGAGCGGCCCTAATGAGGGATCTATCTGATGTCTTTAATTAGATAAGAATTTGTCTAGATCTCTGAGTATATAATAATGGCCTTTTCATCATCCTCCCTAACGCTACAATGCAAGATAGAAATGTTATTTATACTGCTAGCATGCCTGTCATATCTGTCTCCTGTGCATAATAGAGCCTTCCAAAAAGGGGAGTAAAAGGAAATCTAGTGTGATACATAGGTGATGTCTGATGCGCTATTGATTGCCCTCTGTAGTTGGTTTATATTGCCAGTTTCACAGCTGCCAAGTTACCTTTTCAAAGACCGTATAACACGTAAGAGCCAAGGAACACAAACGTATCTGAACTGTCCTCGCTCTGTTGGCTGCTCTTTTACTGATACGTTTTGTTCTGTTGGATCTTGCTGGTGTAGTGGCCCATTAGTTTGGCTGATTGTGGTATTTTGGCGTGCACGCCATGGCATTTTGATCACCATTACAGGTATCTTGGGTTCTGCTCATGTAACAGAAGAAGTGATTCGGAGGTAAAGCCTGATTTGCATTGATGGACTTTATGAACACCTTCGTTGTGGAGGTTTGTCTGCTGTCACTTAGTGTAGTTCTGCTACAGGCACACTCTCCAGCAGTCTCCTGATCAGAGGGTCGGTCTCTCCATTCTGTCTTACAGGTCACTGGTCTTCAGTCTATACTTTGTGTAGTGTTTTATTGTACTGTGATCTCCCAGTAAGTTCTACAGCAAATGTACAACATCAAAAGTGTTCGCTCTTTATGATTTTAGTGCAGATTTAACGAAGGGCAAGACAAATTTCTTAGATGAAGTTTTTATTTTTTTTACTTGTTTTTTTAACAATTGTGCAGATATTATCTCCATAGCTTCAGCCTCAAGGGCTTGTCAAACAATGGCCGTCTGTATGATCACCAATGAGCTGATAGAGCTGTATATAGCTTGGAGAGTCTGGCAGGCCACATGAATGAATATAGTAAGAGTGGTTACCAGGTGCCACTGACTGCTGTACAAAGTCATTTATAAAGACTGCGCAACCTGTCCGTTCAAATACAGGTCTGGGATCTCTAATCCTGAAACCTTTTACCTAGAAATCTCCCAAAGACCAGACAGTACTAGTTGCTTTTTGTCACTGCAACTTGGAATTCAGCAAATAAACTCCCCCTTCCAACTCTAAATCTGTCTGTACATTTTACACCCCCCCCCCATAGTGCAATGTGGTTTTGCCAATTTGCCAATGTGTAATATTGCACCTTTTTAGCTGAATTTACCCCTAAATTTTAGCCATGCTGCACTTAATTACAAAAATCATAGGTCAATGGCATTTCAGATAACAGATCTCACACCTGTACATAGATTAGCTGTCACAATGTTTCAAACATTCCAGCTGATGGTTCAGTTTTTGTACTATTTACAGTTGGTTGCAAACTGCATAATTGTGGGTGAAAGGATAGATCTATTTTTCCATAGTGTAATATCAGTTGCTCACACTCTGAAACTGCAGCAGGATTAATATGTTGTGTGGGAATGAACTGGGCTGGTGGCTTCCACCTTGTGACTTGTTCAACAATGTCTGTGCTCTTTTCTGGTCCTCCCCCTTCCTGGCGGTACTATAACTGTTTACACCATCATGATTTACACCACCCAGTTCCCCCAAGCCTAGGTCTAGAAATCCCTCGGCAGAGGTGCAGGTTATAGCTCAGTGCTGATGTAGACATAACTCTACCTACAAATACGATATTTGTGACACAATCACCAGATATCCTTTATTTGTAAAACTACTGCCTACTTCTACCCCTTCTTCACTATATGCATCTATGTCCCTCACGTCTGTGCAGTCAATATTGTTTTAATGTTGTGTACTTGAAATTAAGGCTGCAAAAAGTGCTTACAATCTATTAACCCTCATGTCTCCCACCATATTATTACTGGGGCTGCATTAACCTTCCTCCACACAACAATAGGAAGAAATAACACTGTATAAATGTATTTCTATAATCGGCGCACCACTCCTTTTTTGTTTATAGTAATGTAAATGCAGAAAGTGTATTAAGGTGCATAGATTTCTGAGACAGGATGCTCACAGTCAATGTTTAAGTCTGTGTCTGGGTAATGCATTTAAATTGAGCATCTGGTTTGAATCCAGGTAGGGTGGTGATGTTAACTTGACCACTACATTCTTTTGATTGAGGGGAGTCTTTCTGCCTAGGAAAAGACTTAATACTGTAAACTGTCCCAGTGATGATCCATGCAATTATTTGTGAATCAGTTTACTGTAAATTTACTTAAATCCCAATTTTAGACAACCCATTGTTCCGTGTCCAGAACTACACCCTGATGTCAACCATTAATATGTAATATTGCCGTGTTGAAATGCTCTTGTTTGCAAGAGGAGATGTCTGTCCTCCTAACTAGGAGAGATGAGCTGCACATGAACAAAAGATCTTTGTGCATTGTCCCAGCTTAATTTAGTCTTGATTGGTTGGCTTTGTGCAGTCTACCCCCTCTGCTAGATCTTTCATTCTGATCATTTGTTAGGATTGGTCCAGCATTTCAAGCAATTCATGGCAGGAATGGAAACTGCTTTCGGCTGTATATAGTTGTACACATGTTCTTTTATAAACCGTTTGTATCATCACTACCTGTCAGCGATGTGTAACAGTCCCTTTTAAGAGTGAAGATTGAGCAAGAAACACTAGTTCTTAAAGCTCTTGCTCTAATCCTGCAAGACGCCAATACCTGATGAAATCCTGTGATCTGTAGATACACTACTCTGTAGTAACACTCTAACCTGGATGTCTTGTGTTGAACCTAGTGTTCTCAATCAGCGTTGTGCCTGCTCGATCCAAAGTACGTAGGTGCTACAGCAACTGTACACAACACCCAGAAGTAAGTAGTGCACAGAGCAAGTAAACCACCTCTTGGATAGAAACAGTTCTCATAACTTGTGTAATCTACCTATAATAAGTGTTTGCATTGAACTGAATCTGTCCTATATGCTTTGTGAAAGCCGAGTTCTTTAAGAGGCCGGTGCCTCTCTGTTTTGCATCATTTTAAAGTAATGCAGGAGTTGCAGCAACTGCCTTGCAAGCCCGTAGGTAACTCAAACCTGCTTGTTTTTCTTCAGCTACTGGATTCTTCACACCCACCCTAATAATTATACTTATTCTAATTATAAAATAGAAAATGCTGGCCCCACCTGCCTGAAATACAGGACCAGGACCAGTCTCTGCCACTCTTGCATAGTGAGTGCTGTGTCTATTATGAAGGACCATGGTAAAATGGACAACAGTTGAACACAATTTACAAGGACTGCCAAGGAACAATGTCATTATAGAAGTCTCTGCAAGAAAAGTGAAGCATCTATTCCCATGTGTTCCTCACAAGAAGAATAACTGGGGCATAGGGGCTACATTAGATCTAGGACATGTCTATAAGTTCATCTCTGGTCCATGCTTCAGGCAATAGAGCCTGGAGATTTCATGACTGATTGATATAGGCCTGAAAGACGCATATTTTCTTGTTCCAATTTCAAGAGCATAAATGTGGTTTCTAATGTACATAGTAGATCACTAATTCCAGTTCACAAATCCCGGTGCCTTTACAAAGAACCTGGTGCTACTTGTAGCACATTGAAGATGACAAGGAATTGGAACGCTTTTCTTATGTGGATGATATACTAAAAGGAAGTTTGTGGGGTAATGGTATACTGGCACCAGTAGTCTGTTTCACTGCCCCAAGAGAGAATACAAAATGCGCTAACCAACCTGAAATTTGCCCCAGTGATGTGATAACATGGACCCAATTTCATATTAGAGAAATGTAGAAGAATGTCCTTTTTGAATGGATCTAGAGAAGATGACAGCTGGACAGCCGAATTTACCTAGCAGCAGCAAAGGAATATCTGAACTGGTTGCAAACCTTGGTAACAGGAATTGGGATGTCTAAAAAGCAAACTAGATGTGCTTAACAAAACACAATCAAATTCAGCTGGAGAGAGCATATCTTGGGGAAGGATTGTTTCAAGGAAAATGTTATGGATAGAAGTCTGGAAAGCGTTTATTTTTTCCCCAAGGCGCATTCAAGTATGGTCAGACAATTGAACAGTATTATCTCTACGAAACCATCAGCAGAGCACATGTAGCTGATATAGGATATGTAGAACAGTTAAAGTCTTTCATTGGGCAAAGCAGAATCTTGTAGCCTGAGAAGACCGCAGCACAGCAGGTTTCCTAAGCAGAAGCAGAGTACATCCAGTTGAATGGGAACTATATCATGAAGCTGTCGGACAGGTACAGAAAGCCTAAGGAAGATACCATGGTAACAACAGGGTTTGAGTTTTTAATGCCGATACAGGAAATGGCGGCAGGCTAAATGCCAATACTTCCATTCTGGGGTCAGGTTAAAAATAACGACAGTGTGTTTGTTGACATTCACAGTGCCGACATTAAAAGACCAATTCTAGCGGGTTCGGCAGGTTAACTGCCCACGTTTCCTGTGTCCGCAACCGGACAAAAGAGGATGTAAAGGTGTGAGACAGCAGTGACCTGGAGTTTCAGATTGGGCTTTGTGTTCCCCAAGCTACTTCTAGTACCAAGATTGCTTGGAAAAAAAAAAAAAAAAATCAGAGTGGACCTTTTGGCCAAGGAGAGCCTGGTGTTCTTAACCCTTTAACAACATTGAAAGAGCCTTGGCCATTGCTCACTAGACCTGCTGCAACAGGATCCAATATGCCACCTGAACAGACAGTCTGTGGCTGAAGATTGAGATGTTAAACCGACACAGAAAAGGGTTTTCAGAGAGGGTGAGTGATAGTTAATAGCCTGGAAGTTATGTAGGTAGCGACAGCAGGGTTTGGAATATGTTTTCATCCTGGTAGCTTTAAAAGACTGACAATCCAAGAGCAGCATAGAGGGTCATGATTATGGATTTTTTTCACGATGGATTGTGGCTCTCAACAAATTCAAGGGAAAACATTTTCCAGAGTTGTCCTAAGGTGGGCAACTCTGAAGGTACTACTTGTAGCAGTTACTCCTGCCAGATCACACCCAAACACAGTGCTGCCTGGAACCCTAAACTAGCCTGTTCCAAGATAAAGTGGTCCTAAGAACCAACCCCTTATTCTTGCCTAAAGTAATCATCATAGTTTATTTGTATGGTACCACAGATTCTGTAGTGCCTGACGTGTGACATACATGAGAACAGTAAGCAAAGTAACAGGTATGTGAGCCTGTGCAATGCCCTCCCTGATCCAGCTTGCACGAGTATGTTTGAGTGGAGCTTCCTCTACAGAGTCTTACAGAAAGGACAAAAATCTTATCCGTTTTTTTTTTTATTCCTTTTGGAGAGAAAAACAGAAATTACCCTTACAATTTCTGAGAGAATTTTGTTTTCTGGCTTGCAGCAGTACCTCAATTACTTTTGTCAAATACTCCCTTTCATCTCCCTAGTGACGGCTCCATCTTAGAGAAGAATCTATCATGTAGCAGATCTGGACAAGATGACAGAGGCCTAGCATGCTCCAGACCATCCCCCAAGTTACTGCAAACCATGGACAATGAGGCCAGAGTGAAAGAAATTGTCGCCATCAGGTCTTTATCTGGTAAAGTCTGAACTTCTGGACCAGTAACTGAAAAACCTTTGTGCAGGGCCATCTTGACTGAGATAGTCTATCTTGTTTTCTTTGCCTGCCAGGTGACGCTCAGAAATGGGTATCGAACTGTTTTCCAGCCGCGACACGTCTGCTAACATTTCCTTAATTATGGTCTTGCTGCTTGTGCCTCCTTGCGTACTTCTGAAAGTAATTATGTTCCAGTTGTCAGAAAAAAATCCTGTTTTTGTTTTATAAAAAGTTTAAAATGTCGTCTCAAATGCCAAACTGCTGTCGCCTCTAGAATGTTTCTGTGGTCGCCTTTCATGCTGGAGCCATTGGCCCTGTATCACTTCTGTAAGCAGGAGACCGTCTCACCCTATGGTGCTGGAATCTGTTGTGAGCACAAGCCATTCTGGTTATGAAAGAACGATTCCACGATTCTTCAACCTTGGCTACTGCCACAATACAAGGACATCCCTTGTGGCCTTTGAAAGTCTGATGACTAATCTACAGAAGTAGAGCTGTGGTCCCACCGAGTAAGCAGATCAAGTTGAAGGTCCAGCATATGCCAACTTGCCCACTGAGAACATTCCCAGAAGGTGGAGAATCAAAATTATTGGGCCTGAAGTTTGGGTGCTAGATACTGCATTTCCCCTGACACACTGTACTCCCAAAAACTGCAGCTGTTGACACAAGGTGACTTTTTGCTGTACTGATTTCCCAACCGCATTCCTTTAGAAATGATCTCGGTTGGGCTGGTTTGTTCTGTGCAATGTATCGGTTTCTCTTTTACAAGGATAATGTTCAGGGACAACCATACCACAATGCCTTTTTATCCCCTCTAAGGGCCACCATGCAAACCACCAGTAGTTTAGTGAAGGACCTCTGAGCTGCAGCCAGGCTAAATTGGATACAGGTGAACGGTAAGTGATGACCCAGTATGAAGAATTGGTAATGTTGAGTTGTAATAGGAAAAGAGAAATAGGCAGTCTGTAGAAGGAGGAAAGGAAATTGCTTTCTCAACCGCATGGAGGAGACCATGGGGAAATGCCTTTGCGTGAATGAAATGCTGCAAATGTAGTACTGTTTTGAATCCTCCTTATGACTTTTCCACCAGGAAAAGTTTGGAAAAGAAGCCGTTAACTTTCTGTGTCAGAAGAACAAGATAAATTACTTCTGCTTTCAGCAACCTGTGTAAGCTGTTCCCCCGATGCCTCCAGTTCAAACAGGGATGGCGGAGCTCGGTACTTGACGAAGATATTCCTTTAAGTATTAAATGAAACTCAATCTTGTACCCTCTGCTGACAATGTTGCAAACTCAGTGATCTTGTGGGATAGTTTCCCAAACCTTGGCATACTTGAAATCCTTGCCCCCGAAGGATTCTGTGGAGGTTTACCTTGAAAATAATTTTTGAGAGAGATCGTCTGTCCTGTCTTACCTCCTGAAGGAACGAGGAAGATGTGCTGCTGCTGACAGTCCTGCTTCCTGGCTGATAGCTTTGTGCTGCCCTTAACTGCTGGCGAGAGGAAAGAAAACACCTTGTCCTCCAGTATCTAATGATGCCTCACTGTGCTGTCACTGGCTGCTTGTAGAAACTTCACCAGAAGCCGTGACCGAGGCCCTGTACGGAGTGGTGGAAGTGGCTGTCCTCGGGAAGGGATCCCTACAAAAGAGATTGCCTTGTAGTGTGTTCTTCACAACATGCTCTTAGCACCTGGGCTTCCTCTATGCCCAACTTCTTCTAAACTGTGAAGGGTAGCTGCTACAGGAATTTATTTAAAGTGCTAGAGCTCCTCCCACCACATCTATACCCCCCTAGAGAATCCAGTGTCCCCCATAGGATGTGAGAGAAATGGACTGTTTCAGTGCAGTGAGACCTCCCAGTAATAACAGCCAGTTTTATTGAAGATCTGGGTAGGTGAAAAATATTTATTAACAGGTCGGCTCAACTTGTAAGAGTTTGCCATTGCCCTATGCATTACTCTCTGCTACATAATGTGTGTGTAATATTTCAGTGTCATGTGTAATTCAGCTCACAGGATGGCCCACACAAATATTTAATTGCATTATGTCTATGGCAGAATGGCTGTAGCCAGTTTTGCTGGTAAATTTCTCATAAATGGTCTTGTTAATGTATATATCCTACAGGCCTGAAAAAAGGAGGAATTTTTTTTTTCACTCTTAGAGAAATTAATTATTAGTTCATTGGGGGATATATTAGGTGGTCCTGGAGTCACTTCAATCTGAAAGTGCTGGGAAAACAGCTCCACCCCTACTATGCCCCTTCCAGAGGAAACTATCCTCAGCTTGTTTTAATAAGTCCAGTAGAGGGCCTAACAAGGTAAAACAAGAAACACCAAAACAATCAGAGCAAAGAGAGGGTGCGCAGTGTCCCCTAATGGACTAAGAGAAATGGATAGTTCAGTGATTAAAAAAAAAATCCTTTCCTCTGCTCTCATTTTAGGGGAACATTCCAAAGCTGCCCCTAAGGGAGGAAGTGCTCTGAATCGGCTGCGCATAAAACCTTGCACCCAAAGCTAGCATCCTGAGATGCGGTCAAGTCCACCGGAACCGGCCTAGCCAACTGAGCGAAAGCCAACCGAATAGTCGACCATTATTCAACAAGCAAGAGACAGCCTAGGGTCCTGCCAACCACACCTGTGCGCATCATTACAGCACAAACAAGTTGGTAGTCTACCACCGTGGCACAGTCCACATCCAAAGGCAGCAAGGACGCATCAGAAGATTGCAACAGAGGTGAAAAAGTCAATCTTCTGCATTAAGTGAAACTGAGGTCACTTTAGGTACAAAACAGGGCTTAGTGCAAAGCATTGTCTGGTCTGAATGAAACGGTAAGTGGGATTACAGCAAAACATCCCCAACCCGGACACCCACCAAGCAGAAGATAGAGCAAGCAAGAACACTACGTTCTAGGTGACATAACAGAGATCCACAGACTCAAAAGGCTCTCTGGTAAGAGCCCGGAGCACCATCCCAAGACTAAACCGGGTGAACAAAGCGGGGGTTGAGCATGGAGAACCCCTTGCAGGATGGTCTGAAGGAAGAAGAGCAAATAGAGGGGAAATCGGGAAGTGTTAAAACTGATTCTCACAACAGAAAATAATTTGCAGAAGAAGATGCTTTTCTAGCGGTTATCATGGTCTGAAACACAATGTGGGAGAAACCTCTAGCCCAAAGAATCAGGGTCGCTGTAGCCACGCTGTCAAAGCCAGATGACCTAAAGAGTGGCAACCGGAAGAGTAGACCTACAGCCATCCAGACAATGTCAAAGTACCATGCCCGTGAAATGTGGGGCAACCCTTTCCCTCTTGAGTACCCAGGGGAGAATGAGAATTCGGACGACATAAGTACACCTGACGAATCCACTATGGAATAGTCATGGCATTAGTGTACCTCTGTTACGAGCCGCGGCGGTGCCCAGCCGCCGCGACTCACTCACCTGCGTCCCGGCCATCGCTATGGCGACCGGGACGTCACTTCCGGCCCTGACCCGGCCGTTGCCGGGGCAACGAGAAGACGCTTCAGCGCTGCGTCCCGGCAATGAGAGGAAGCCGGGCGCAGCGCTCACCATATGTCCTAGCCTGTGGGCTAATTAATGCAGCCTATTAATTATGCTGGGGGCTGTGTCTAATTCAGAGCTAGGCTCTGATTGGTGGCCACTGGTATTTAAGGCAATGAGGTCTGCTGCCTCATTGCCGGTTATAGCTCCTGTGTTCCAGTCTGCTAACCTGCTAGTTCCTGTCCTGTATCCTGATATCTCTATTTGACTCCCTGTGTATGACCCTTGGCTTTGATTTGGACCTTGCTTGTGTTTCCTGTGACCCTGATCTTTGGCCTGTTTACCCGTTCTGCTATTTGCCTGTGACCCCTGACCTCAGCTTGTTCATCGATACTGTTGTCTGCTGCGGGCCCTTGACCTCTGCGTGGACCTGACTCCTCTTGCCTGGGTTCTCCCCAGCTGGTATGCTCTTCACGACCCTCTGTCAGTCTGTGGCCCAGTCTGTCCCCACCATCAGGGGCTCCAGTGAACACCTGACTGGCAGAGTAGATTCCGGGTTGTGTTGTGCCGGCTGGAGGGGTTCCTAACATTATAACCGGCCCACTCACGGAGACGAGGTTGGAATGGATGCAAGTGGATCCTCACCGTCTCCGGCACAAGCCCTAGCAGCCCATGTTGAGTCCTTATATCAGATGATCCAGGGATTGGCTGAGCGTCTGTCTGTTCAAGAAGAAGCCGCAAAAGTGTCACAACCCACTCCAAGTTCCGTCTGTGAACCTAAGATGAACTTGCCGGATCGCTTCTCTGGAAATTGGTCCCTGTTTTGGAATTTCAGGGAGAGCTGCAAGCTCTATTTCCGATTGAGACCCCGCTCCTCCGGGTCAGAGCATCAAAGAGTCGGGATTATCATTTCCCTTCTACAGGGTGACACCCAGTCCTGGGCGTTTTCCTTGCCGCAGACCAGTCCTGCCATGCAGTCAGTAGACACTTTCTTCGAGGCGTTAGGTCTACTATATGACGACCCGGACCGTACTGCCTCCGCTGAAACTCATCTACGGGCCTTGAAACAAGGCCGGCGCTCGGCAGAGGAATACTGCGCTGAATTCCGTAGAAATGAATTCCGTACCTGATAGTGGATGGAATGATCCTGCCTTGCGGAGTCAGTTCCGTCTTGGCCTGTCGGAACAGGTCAAAGACTCTTTGGTGCAGTACCCATCTCCTACCTCTCTGGAGGATCTGATGCACCTCTCCATTAAAATCGACAGGAGATTTAAAGAGCGGAAAATCGAAAAGGAGATATCATCACCTCTATCCGGCTTCATTCCTGTTCCCACGGATGGTGAGGAACCCATGCAATTGGGGGCGTATCGTCTCTCCCCTGAGGAAAGAGACAAGAGAAGATCACAGGGCCTATGTCTCTATTGCGGCACAAAAGGCCACTTCTCCCGTTCCTGCCCGAATAAGCCGGGAAAAGAGTATGCCTAGGGAACGAGGGGAAAGTTCACCTAGGTCTGCAGATTGTCTCCCCAAAAAACGCCGTATTGATCCCTGCACAGCTCATGTTTAGTGCTCGTTCAATGGACCTGTCCGCCTTCGTTGATAGTGGAGCTGCAGGCAACTTCCTGGACATCGGGTTCGCCCGCGCTGCTAAAATTCCGATGGTAAAACTCAAGTCCGCTATTACTGTCTGTGGATTAGATGGAGGTCCGTTGCCTGGTGGCAAGATTTCCTGGGAGACCCCGCTACTACAGTTGAACATCGGAGCTCTCCATTCAGAGTCAATAACCTTCCTTCTTATCGATTGTTCATCAGTTCCCTTGATCTTGGGCCACCCATGGCTTTCCCGTCATAACCCTGTCATGGACTGGGTAAAAGGAGAAATTGTCCAGTGGAGCTCTTACTGTACACAGTCCTGCTTGTCACTGCCCCTGCGGGTGATTCAGTCTATTCCGGAGCAGCTTCCCTCACAATATCATGAGTTCTGGGATGTGTTCTCCAAGAAAGCTGCTGACACCTTACCACCTCACCGTGACTTTGACTGTGCCATCGAGCTTATTCCTGGTTCCAAGTTGCCTAAGGGTCGCCTGTACTCTCTCTCTGGTCCGGAGACCAAGTCCATGCAGGAATACATTGAAGAAAATCTGGAGAAGGGCTTCATCAGGCCATCTAAATCTCCCGTAGGAGCAGGATGCTTCTTTGTATCCAAAAAGGACGGAGGACTAAAACCCTGTATTGATTACCGGGGATTGAATCTTAAAACAATCAAGAATACCTATCCCCTTCCGCTCATCTCCGTATTATTTGATCAGCTGAGAGGTGCTACTGTCTTCTCAAAAATCGATCTTTGTGGAGCGTATAACCTCATCCGTATCAAGGAGGGAGACGAGTGGAAGACGGCATTCAATACGCACTCTGGCCATTATGAATACTTGGTTATGCCGTTCGGTCTTAGCAATGCACCTGCAGTATTCCAGGACTTAATCAATTAGGTTCTTCGGGACTTTCTTGGTAGTTTCGTGGTCGTCTATTTAGATGATATCCTCATCTATTCCAGATCTCTGTCTGTACATCAGAATCACGTTAAACAAGTTCTACGAAGACTGCGAGAGAACCACCTTTACGCCAAACTAGAAAAGTGTGAGTTCGAGGTGCAGAAAGTATCCTTTTTAGGTTACATAATCTCTTCTGAGGGATTCTCCATGGATCCAACTAAGGTTCAGGCTATTCTAGATTGGGTGCAACCAAACAACCTTAAGGCGGTGCAGAGGTTTCTGGGCTTCTCCAATTATTTATAGAAGGTTAATTCCAGGTTTTGCGGACATCGTGGCTCCCATTGTCGCCCTAACCCGTAAAGGAATGGATCCAACTAATTGGTCGCCTCAAGCAGTAGCCTCATTCGAAAGCCTGAAAAAAGCCTTTGTCTCTGCTCAGGTCCTTAGACACCCGGATCCAGCTAAATCATTTGTTCTTGAGGTCGACGCCTCTGACGTCGGTGCTGGGGCTATACTATCACAGAAGGACCCTCATACTAATCGTCTACACCCGTGTGCCTATTTCTCCCGCCAGTTCTCTTCAGCAGAAGCCAACTATGATGTCGGGAATAGGGAACTGTTGGCAATCAAATGGGCCTTCGAGGAGTGGTGACATTGGCTGGAGGGTGCTCCACATCAGATCTCTGTCATTACCGACCACAAGAACTTGCAATATATACAATCGGCCAAACGTCTAAATCCCAGACAGGCCCGTTGGTCGTTATTCTTTACCCGGTTCAATTTCCTGATCACCTATCGACCGGGTTCCAAAAATGTCCGGGCAGATGCTCTGTCCAGAAGTTTCTTGGCACACCACGTTCCAGTTTCGAACCCAGAGCCTATTATTCCTCCTTCCATAATCCATGTTGGATTAACCCAAGATCTGAGTATCACACTTCAGAGATTCCAGAAATTAGCCCCTGATACTACTCCGGAAAAACGTCTTTTTGTTCCAGTCCATCTAAGGAAGGCGGTTCTTGCAGAGGCGCATAATAGTAGGTCTGCTGGACACCCTGGAGTTTATAAGACGCTGGAGATCCTTTCCCGTACGGTCTGGTGGCCATCCTTGTCCGCTGACGTCAAGAGTCATGTCCTCTCGTGTGAAATTTGTGCCAGGAACAAAGTCCCCAGGACTCGCCCGGTGGGTCAATTGCTTTCATTGCCCATTCCTGCAAAACCTTGGACACATTTGTCCATGGATTTTATTGTTGATTTGCCACCTTCTGCAGGACATAATACTATTTGGGTTGTGGTGGACCGTTTCAGTAAAATGGCACATTTCATCCCATTAACCAGGCTTCCTACAGCTCGAGATCTGGCCATTCTCTTCATACAACATGTTTTCCGGCTCCATGGACTTCCTTCCGATATTGTTTCTGATCGTGGTTCACAATTCATAGCACAATTCTGGAAATCCTTCTGCACCCTCCTCGGAATCCGGATCAGTCTGTCATCTGCATACCACCCTCAGTCTATCGGGCAAACTGAAAGGGTTAACCAAACACTTGAACAGTTCCTCCGATGTTATTCCTCAGAATTCCATGACAACTGGTCATCTTTGCTGCCTTGGGCAGAGTTTGCCTACAATAACTCATCTCACTTATCTACTCAAACTTCCCCGTTCTACTGTAACTTCGGTTTCCATCCCAGGTCTAATTCTCTGTACTCTCTCAAATCTGCTGGTATTCCGGAGATTCATTCCACAGTTGCTGATCTGAAAGTAATTTGGGGGAAAGTTCAGTCCTTGAAAAAATCCTCATTGTCGGCCCAAAAATTTTCGGATCGCCACCGTACCACCTGCCCATTCAAAGTGGGCCAGAAAGTATGGCTATCAACTAGAAATCTTAGGCTCAGACAGCCTTGTAAAAAACTAGGGCCTAAATTTATTGGGCCGTTCATGATTATGTGTAACCGAAATCACCGCACTAAGTTAATATATGATATATTATAGTCAATAACCCCTGTATAATTTGAACATTAATTAGTTCCTAAATAGATCTAATATACATAGAGGGTGCACCCTTACACTGGATTATAGGAAATGTAGGACAAAGAGAAAGAGTGTATCAAAGGGGCACTCCGGGGTATGGAGTGTAAAAATTATATTTTATTAGTAATTATTAAAAAATTAGAGTATCTTGATACAACTAGCGAAATATAAGGATAAAAACAAAGTGAGGGAAGTGAAAATAAAATTGCAGTTTCTACTGCAAGATCGCCTGTAATCTCACTGCTAATATTTAATTGATAAATCTTGATATAAAAATATTAGCTGCTGTTATGAAAATTGATCATTCAGTAAAGAGTTCAAATACATTGAAGTTGTTATATTAACAATATTTCACAGATATAAATTGGCTATGGGTTGTGTAGTTAATTATATAGATTACAAATATTAGTCCATGCCTAAATGATATCTATGATCCTATATACTCCTAAGATCATGACAGGTAGTCACTCCTATGCTGGCAATACAATGGTCTAAGGTGAATTTCAGAATGAAGCTTGCTCCGCCCTCCTAATCAGTCTTAGTGGCCATAAAGAGCTGTATAGTAAAGTCACTGTGTTAACAGCCGTGTATACTAGGATATAATAATCAGTAATTTAAACGGCACTCTATATAACTGGGTTAACTTAACAGATACTATCTGATAGGAGATAAAGCGCAATAAGCTTGCTATTATCTATATTGTCTATCAGATAGTATCTGTTAAGTTAACCCAGTTATATAGAGTGCCGTTTAAATTACTGATTATTATATCCTAGTATACACGGCTGTTAACACAGTGACTTTACTATACAGCTCTTTATGGCCACTAAGACTGATTAGGAGGGCGGAGCAAGCTTCATTCTGAAATTCACCTTAGACCATTGTATTGCCAGCATAGGAGTGACTACCTGTCATGATCTTAGGAGTATATAGGATCATAGATATCATTTAGGCATGGACTAATATTTGTAATCTATATAATTAACTACACAACCCATAGCCAATTTATATCTGTGAAATATTGTTAATATAACAACTTCAATGTATTTGAACTCTTTACTGAATGATCAATTTTCATAACAGCAGCTAATATTTTTATATCGAGATTTATCAATTAAATATTAGCAGTGAGATTACAGGCGATCTTGCAGTAGAAACTGCAATTTTATTTTCACTTCTCTCACTTTGTTTTTATCCTTATATTTCGCTAGTTGTATCAAGATACTCTAATTTTTTAATAATTACTAATAAAATATAATTTTTACACTCCATACCCCGGAGTGCCCCTTTTGATACACTCTTTCTCTTTGTCCTACATTGCCGTTCATGATTACCAAACAGATCAATCCGGTAGCTTTTAGATTGAAGATTTCTAGTTCACTAAAAATTCCGAACACATTTCATTGTTCATTGTTGAAGCCGGTATTGTATCCTAGCCAATCCTCAACTGTGCCTGGGGGAAGTTCGAGTAAGCCACTAAGATATGTGGTTCAAAGGATTTTAGATTCCAAAAAAGTGCAAGGACAGGTGCACTTCCTGGTGCAGTGGAGGAACCGCGGGTTAGAAGAGCGATCTTGGGTTCCGCGAAGACAACTCCATGCCCCTAAACAATTAGAAAACCTGGATGTCGGGGTCCCTCGACCCCTCCTCAAGGGGGGGTACTGTTACGAGCCGCGGCGGTGCCCAGCCGCCGCGACTCACTCATCTGCGTCCCGGCCGTCGCTATGGCGACCGGGACGTCACTTCCGGCCCTGACCCGGCCGTTGCCGGGGCAACGAGAAGACGCTTCAGCGCTGCGTCCCGGCAATGAGAGGAAGCCGGGCGCAGCGCTCACCATATGTCCTAGCCTGTGGGCTAATTAATGCAGCCTATTAATTATGCTGGGGGCTGTGTCTAATTCAGAGCTAGGCTCTGATTGGTGGCCACTGGTATTTAAGGCAATGAGGTCTGCTGCCTCATTGCCGGTTATAGCTCCTGTGTTCCAGTCTGCTAACCTGCTAGTTCCTGTCCTGTATCCTGATATCTCTATTTGACTCCCTGTGTATGACCCTTGGCTTTGATTTGGACCTTGCTCGTGTTTCCTGTGACCCTGATCTTTGGCCTGTTTACCCGTTCTATTTGCCTGTGACCCCTGACCTCAGATTGTTTATCGATACTGTTGTCTGCTGCCGGCCCTTGACCTTTGCGTGGACCTGACTCCTCTTGCCTGGGTTCTCCCCAGCTGGTACGCACTTCACGACCCTCTGTCAGTCTGTGGCCCAGTCTGTCCCCACCATCAGGGGCTCCAGTGAACACCTGACTGGCAGAGTAGATTCCGGGTTGTGCCGGCTGGAGGGGTTCCTAACAACCGCATGGTGGGATCGATGATCTTCGGGCAGAAAAGAGGGATCTTTGAAGTTCAAGCTGGATGCCATGATGAACCAGAAGGGCAAACATGTCCCCGTGAAAGGACTATTTTCCCTGTTGCGGCTGAGGCAATCAGCCTCCTAGTTTTCCACTCCGGGATGAAGATGGCATGGAAACATGACGTTTTGCTCAGGACATGATCCTCGCTGTCTCCTTCATGGCCATGGCTGCGGGTTTTACCCCCGCTGGTTTCAGCACATTGATGGGGAACTGTTCATCCTATGGGTCTTAGAGACCCTGGAACCGGAGAGTACAGACGACCCCACCAGACAGACTGGTGACTGTAGTAACCAAGGTCCACTCCAATGATTGGAAGGACCTGCCCATGGTGAGATGCGACCAGTTCAACCATCAGATGAAACTGACGAACGGTTGCGGACAACTGATGTACTGCTAGTTCAGATGAAAGGGGGGATTTTGACCACTTCCGGAGAAGCTCTCTCTGGAATGGCAAAGAGTACCGATTGAATACGGATACAATGGTTCCCAGCAGCTTCATGCAGCAGAGATGGGACACCATCTGTCTGTCCTGGAGGGACCTGGTCTTCATGAGAACCTGGTCGGCCGGAAAAAAAACACATACTGACACCTGGTGTCGTAGTCGAGACCAAGAAACTTCACCCTTTCCGTGGGAATTAAGGAAGACTTAGGTTTAGGATCCAGCTGTGTGCTTCCTGAAATGTCACTGTCAGGCAAAGATGGCGTAGAAAGACAGAATGAAACAGGGCTTTTAACAACAGGTTGTTTAGATAAGGAGCAACCCCGGCGCCCCTGAGAATGTAGCAGTTGTGCCATGACTGCCATTACCTTAGTTAAAACTATTGGGGCAATAGTCAGGCCAAAGCCCAGAATTGAGAATGGGCCACGCTAACCGGAAGCAAAGACACTGATGCCCCTTTCCGATGGTGATAAGGAGGTAAGCATCATTGATGTCTAGGGAAGCAAGAAACTCCCCCTGCTCCCGGCCCATAATAATGTAGCGACTCCATCATGAAGCCTAGGACTGAAACCTGTTTCTGGAGGGTTGTAAGGTTCAGGATAGAACAAGCTGTCTGGCTTCTAAACCAGAAAGAGGTTAGAGTAAAACCCAAATCTTTCCAGAGGAGGAATCAGAATAATCACTTGAAACCCAAAGTTTCTGAATTGGCTCCCGGAGCACACTGGGTCGAAGACTGCAGGATAGCAGAACCATGGTGAAGAACCTGCGACAAGGGCAATGCACAGGAATGATCACATAACTCAGAGTGCCAACCCATTGATCCTGAAACTGCATGAGACAGGCCTCTACCACAACACCGTGACAGGGAGTCCCGTCATACAGAAACTGTTTCTGCAAGCTTGGAATTCCTATGCCTGGTAGACCCTCGCCACCTTTGGAAACCTCCATTAGAGGAAGTGGACTGCCCCCTAGAGGGAGCCATCCCGTGACTTACAGAAGGGACAAAAGGACCGAATCCTGGCTTGTTTAGGGTGGCTAACGGGCAAAAAAGAGGTCTTACCACTCATGGCCCATTGAATTATCTGCTCCAGCCGGGATCCAATGAGTCACCTAATCAAAAGGTAAACTCTGATATAGACTTTGAGTCAGTGTCTGCCAACCACGAGCGTAGCCGTAAGGAACGCAATGAGTTTGGAATAGATGTAGCTTCCGAAGATGCTTGACCCAAAAATCCGAAGCCCCTAATGTGATCAGCTACCCCAAGCAAGTCAGCTTGTGGACGATTATCTTGCAAATCCTTCTGCCCATGCTTGAATAGCTTTGTTTACGCAGGAAGTAGACATACCTGGTCTGAAGAGTCTGCTCGATCGCCACATAAGAAATGTTTGTTCAGCTAATCAGTGACGTCCTGGAGTGAATTCCCACGCAGCAGATGAGACAACACCAACACCCCACTAGGGGAAAGTACTGGCTGTGAAGGACTGTGGACTGTATGGTGCAGTAAAAGAAAGAGAAGGGACCACTCTGAGCCATCACCTGCGTGAGCTTGGCAATAGACGGCGGAGTTAAGCCAAACGGGTTATTCCAGAGGTGCCGATGCAGTCACTCGCACTACCCACAGTGCATTCAGGTCAGACTGTCCACAAGACAATTTAGCATTACATTTTGTACAAGTATAATGCAGCACAGACTTTACAGCGGACACTTTAGTTTTGGAAGTCCCTTTTTCAGCTATAGTGATAAATATTGAATTATACAAATTACCAGAGACAGTACAGAAAGTAATATTCTTCCAATAACACAAAAGCTGTAAAATACAGACACTCGTCACTGATCTCTATACAGGAACTATAATGAAATATACAGGTGTGTTCACTCGCTACTCAAGCAACAGGGTAAAAAAAACAACATTAAAACAGTCAAAAGGACGGGGGCAAAGCATATACAATTGAATATTGTTACGAGTAGACCAAGGAAGATGACCGGTTTGAGAGTAAATAGTGCCTTCTCTGAGGAAAGTGTGCCAAGGAAGAGGGGAGAGTCCTTCCCCTCACCAGCATGGGAACAGGAAGGTCGTATTTTCATGTCCCTGCTGCTGTATTGGCACCACTGCAGTGAGTGCAGCCACAGCTGTACTCTCCAATCCAACGAGATCTGCTGTCCCCATGGCCGCGGCGTTCTCTGCACTGCAAAACTGCTAGCTGCTAAAAGGGACCAGACCGTAGCTTTACTGCCGCTCTGTGTGCTGCAGATGAGGCTGTCTGCACCAGTCGCTGTCATTGGCAAACTCCGCCACGCTGAGAGCAGGAGCCTTGTCGGGAGAAGCTTGCAGGCTGTGGCAAGATCAGGGTTGCTATGGATGCTTCCCCCCCTGGCCAGAGCTGCAGGTAGCGGGCAGAGCGTTGGTACTGGAGTGCTGGGTCCCAACCTCAGAACGGATTAGGTTTGGGTCTAATCTGCATTTACAGCAGGTAAGTAGGCATCAAAACAGGTACTTGAAGCAATATGATCTTTTATTAGCTCAAGTGTTCTAATAAGGACAGATACAGCCACTAGCTGAAGATACTAGTGACCTCTAGAAAGGTACAGATGGTATAATTTCAGTGCACAACAGCTTGCTTTTTATACAGTTTTTGACAGATGTCAGCTGGGGGTAACGCTGCCTCTTGATCTTAGATGGCTCCAAGTTTGAAATATTTCATTCAGAGATTAACATCAGGATGTTATTTAAATGTAGATTTTAAATGCAATTTACACCTATCTGTGATATCCTATTCTACAGACAGGTTCTAACACATTGGTCAACAGGCCACTCAGGAACAACAGTAGTGCATTTAGACTAAAAGGACATGTTGGTTACACACATGAATAGACTTAATTAGCCTTAATGAGGACTTACACAACACATGCTTATTGCATCAGAAATCAACACCTCAGAAATGAATGCATTTCCTCTACAAAGTGCCACATGATATAGTAAAATCAGTAAATTGCAATGATATAAATAAGCGCCCTGCGCTATTTCCTTTACATAAATTTATACCGTAAGTTATTTCTAAGTGATCCAGCCACAGTATCCACTCGTGCAGAAGCGTCTTCAAGCCAAACAAAGGTAAATAATAGGTAAGTTCAGGGCAAGAGCCCTAAAAACATGCCCAACTCCAAAGATCACTTAACATAAATTGAGGATAGTTCCCTATCGTAGGTGTGGAGCTGTCCTCCCCCCCCCCCCCCCCCCCCCCCACTTTCAGTTTGAAGTGCCCCTGACTCTAGTACCACCTATTATATACCCCATTGTCACAGTGTCCCCCCCAATAGGATACCAGAGAAAAACAAATTTTTATATATATATATATATATTTGCAGCTCTCCCCAACTTCATGGAGTCGGTCTTGGTGCGGAATTACGGTTAAGCAATTGCAGATGAGCAACTGTCCTAGAACCTATTCTTTTGCCAAACAAACTTCGGATGACACTTAATAATCAGTTACTCTCAATACAACGAGAACATTCCCATCTTTCTCACACACAGGTTAAAAAATAATATTTATTTAACACATAAGGGCGCTGGTACAGGCCATAACTTATCACAAATACATGTTTACATAAGATCTCTGCAGACTTAGCTGGAGCGTTTGATATGAATTGAAGAAAGAACATTTCCCCAATCCTGTGCCTGCCCCCCACAGTCCAATCCCAGGGTCGGTCACTCCGCAGGACTCTGGCATTCCATGGGCTGTGGCTGTACGTCTGTACCATCCCGCTGTCGAAAAAGAAGCTCACCGGATTGGATGACCTGCTCCGTGTGCCACGTGGTCTGTGCATTATACTGCTGATAAATGTCAGTGTCTGATTGGAACATGACCAAGGCCTGAGCCGTGTGCATCCGAACGTGTTCAGCCAGGCTGCTGGCATCCAGGAACTTATCTCCACAGGAGTCGCAAGCGTATAAGATCTGCGTGTTTGGGTCTGTCGGAGAAATTGTAAAATACTTAACACACATGAACACGGCTACTTCACAAATTAGACAAGTTCTCTGCTGTCTCTCAGTTACTTACACCATATTGGTGTCATAACTAAAAACAAACAACCCTATAACAAGAGGGATTAATGTCCTCCCACAGATACACATACTAGTGACTGGGTAGGCTGCACTCTCAGTGATGTCACTGGTTCTTAGTGACTGGATAGGCTGCACTCTCAGTGATGTCACTGGTTCCTAGTGACTGGATAGGCTGCACTCTCAGTGATGTCACTGGCTCCTAGTGACTGGATAGGCTGCACTCTCAGTGATGCCACTGGCTACTAGTGACTGGGTAGGCTGCACTCTCAGTGATGTCACTGGTTCCTAGTGACTGGATAGGCTGCACTCTCAGTGATGTCACTGGTTCCTAGTGACTGGATAGGCTGCACTCTCAGTGATGTCACTGGCTCCTAGTGACTGGATAGGCTGCACTCTCAGTGATGTCACTGGTTCCTAGTGACTGGATAGGCTGCACTCGGTGATGTCACTGGCTCCTAGTGACTGGATAGGCTGCGCTGTCAGTGATGTCACTGGTTCCTAGTGACTGAATAGGCTGCACTCTCAGTGATGTCACTGGCTCCTAGTGACTGGATAGGCTGCACTCTCAGTGATGTCACTGGCTCCTAGTGACTGGATAGGCTGCACTCAGTGATGTCACTGGCTCCTAGTGACTGGATAGGGTGTATCGTCATGTATATTGTCTGTCTGCACAGAACGGAGGTAAAGGGCAGCCGTAGAGAGTGTATTATCTATTTAATATGTGTAGTTCAGCTAATGACCTTATAGATGGTGCTACGTGTTACTGTGGTTTACGGACAGGTAACGTGTGGCTGACAGATAATAATGTACATGGTACATCTTGGAAACGTTTAGAACTGCTGCATAACAAAGTGTTTACAGTTACACCACCGCACAACACACGCCTACAGAAAGGATCTCACAGAAACACATCAGAGAACTGATCAGCTGTAACGATTACTAGTTTGTGTGTAACGCACTAGGATGACAGAGCTGGAAGCTCTCAGACATCGTCCCTTTCTACTACCGCCTACCTGATACAAACGGACAGCGGAGTTGTCACTACCCCTCCCAGATAATCTTACAATGCATGTGGAGGGAGGGACAGTGACCCTCTGAGCCTGACTAATATAGGAGCAGAGTACTGGGCCGCTGCAGCCGTCAGAGTATCGCCACCCGCAGGTAAGTAAAACCGTATATCATCATATCCTAATGGAAAATACTCAAAACTACTGTTTTAAGTTTAGGGTGAAGTGATCCACAGCCCATAGGTTCTGCCTTCCTTGGGAAAGCAGATAAGTAGATGTGTATGGTGGAGATGTCCAGAGACTATATAAGCTTTAGGCTATGTACACATTAGTATTAAAATCATGCGTTCTTAAAACAACTTAAATGTATGTGAGGTGAGAACGGACATTTCTGCCCACTTTGGTGTGTCCGTCTGACATGCAACAACTTAACCAAAAACATTCATCTAAACGAGAACATATTGTAAATGCCATGTCTGGCTTCAAGAACTTCCTCAGATTTTATGCAGATTGAACACACGTGTGAACACATATATAGACACAATGCGATTTATATGTGCTTTTCCTTGCATTTTTATATGCGTTAAAAAAAAGTGTATTTCAAACACCAGTGTATACGTGGCCTTAAACCGGACAGACGTAGTGTTATATTGGGGGGGACACTAACAGGTTCATATAACTGAAGTGGCTGATAATTACCCGCTTCCTGCACCTGTTTGACGGCCTTGGTGATCTCAGCTTTAAGTGCCTCTGTCTCATCCGCTGCGACTGAGGCCGAGATTGGAACCACTGGAAAAAGAAGGGTGAAATATTAGGGTGGTCGCTCTCGTCACAACAATGTTACACCACGTTCGTTAACCACACGCAGCCTCTCCTTCAATGGTTTCCTGGCTCCACTCAAAAAACAACTTTAGTTTTGGCTGCTCACTGGGTTAAGCTAAACTACAAAGCATTAGGGTAAGGGGGTGCTGGACGCAGAGAAGCCATGGCAGTATAGAGGTGAACAAGGTGGGACAGGCTGGATGAGGGACACTTCGCCCTAGACAAGTAACACCCTGTAGATTACATGAATATAGCAAGTTCCATCTAAAATGAAACGTTCAGTTCCGGGCAGAGTGCTTCTTTAAGCCAGGACGTCACCCTTATTGTGGTTAAAGTGGGCCTAGGAGCGGAACTACCAATATAACAGCCCATGCGACTGCTATAGGGATCGGCAGCGAGTATGGAGAGCGGGAAGAATGACTATAGATCATTGATCCTGATTAGGCCCCTGCTGCTCTGTCCATGCACACTGCACCGGTGACTTGTTCCCTGGTCTCCCACAACCATCGGGGCACAGTAGACTGGTTATATCGGAGCTCACTCGGCAAACTGCCACATGCAGAGAATAAACCTTCACATAGTTACAAAGCTACTAAGGTTGAAAAATGACAAATTGAATTTAACCTTTTCTAAATTCTAGCTGAGCCAATCCCCAGGAGGAAAAAAACAACGACCAACGAAGAAGCTTCCAGTAACTGTACAGAATGATAAAAAGGTGATTTTTGTACTTATTAGTAAATGCTTTTCTCTGAGGCTGGGTGGGGGGCACAGAGGGTGGGGGTAATGTTTTACTCTTAGAAGGTACAGTACTTAAAAGAAAAGAGTGGACTCCTCCACCTCCCAATACCTACCCCTGCTCTCCCCTCAGTTTATAACTATCCCAGCAAGGAGGCAAAAAAGGAGTAGAGTAAAACAGATGCATCCCCCCCCCCCCTCCCCCAGCCTCAGTATAAAGGATTATTTTTTTCCTAATGCAGAAACACAATACAGAAGTACTATATATGACATACTGGGGGGGGGGGCGACTTATCCATAAGGCGACAAATTCTTGGGGACAGAAGGGGGCCCTAATCCCCGTCAACTGAATTCAAGTCCCAGTCCCTGCCCAAAAGTGCCAGATCCCCGGACAGGACCAGAGGAGATGCCAGAGACCAGCCAGCCCTGTGCCACACAGAGGGCAGTTAAGGTCCTGTCTCCTTCCCCATTTCAAGAGTCGCACAGGAGTATAGTAAACTCGGATAAATGGATCTGGCAAAACCAGAAGCATGAAATAGCAACTCGGGCACTACCAAGAATGGTGCTCTACCAAGCATGGTGCTCCACCAAGCATGGTGCTCCACCAAGCATGGTGCTCCAATCCTCATCAAGGGGACCCTAGTCATCTACTCATCCAAAAAAAGAATTTAACGATAAGTACAAGCACACTTACTCCCAACTGAATCATCTCCAACAAAATAGGAAATTGTGCAGAGAATAAGAGAACGACTAGAATAATAACAGATATTTTCTTAAAACACAACAATAAAGCGATGTTTGTACTTTCTGCAAAATCCCCTTCTGTTGTGGTACATTGGAAGTCACAGGCTCTGTCTCCTGAAGGTTGGACGTTAAACTAGAAGTTGTTGATGACATATTCCCCAAGAATGACACAACACACAGTATACACAGTATAAAAAACAAATAAAGTAAAACAGGTGGCAATGCCCGGTGTCCACCAATAAACTGCTAGAGAAGAGGATTCAATGAGAAGTACAAAAGTCACGGTTTCTCATGTGTTGCGTTGTGTGACAGAGTAAGGGACGGGTGGGAGCCAGAAGCGAGATGCCAATCAGAAGCCACTAAGGCGCTGCAGCCTGCTACATATGGCACAAAAAAATGGCCTCATGGCTTGAAATGTGTAAAGCTTAGGGAAGGTGGAAGACCCAAGTCATTGCGATGCACAGCTGTCCCACAGAAGCCGGATTCCAGAAGGCACAGGATATACTGGCACCTCTGGTGAAGTGAAACATGAAGTTAAAGGGAGATACTTCCTCCATAATAGAATATGCCCTGAGTATCAAATAATGTACTTCAAAGTTCTGAGAGAAGGAGGATTATTATGCCATCTCCAAGGGTTTAACAGAGAGGGGCAAGAGAGAAGGACTGGGACCTGGTTATGGTAGAATGGGGAATCCACCTAGGTAAGAAAGTCAGGGACTGGTTGAAGTACCACCAAGTCTTAGGGGAAAAAAAGAAACGGTGCCTTGGAGGAAGGAGCCACCAGCTCAGGTATCCTCTTTTCTGATGTTAAAGCAATGCAGAAAGCCATCTTCTACATCAGCATCTCAAGAGGGTTGTCGGTTTGGACGGGCGGTCCTGCAACACTCCCAGCACCCAGTTCCGATCCCAGGGCTGTGCTGGAGTGTGTTTTACTTAGGAGCCACATGGGCCACCCACCCCATGAAAAAACCCATGATCCTGAGGAAGGGGATCGAGAGAATGCTGGACGCAAGCGACAACATCTGAAACTACAGGAACTAAGATTGGTGACCGCTGCCATCGCTTTCCTGTTCTTCATGTCACTCTGCTGATTAATTTGAAACACCTTGGTGACATACTGAAATTGGACTCTCACCAGGTGACCATTCATTAGAGAAGGGAGTCAAACATCACACTCGGTTGTAGGACGTTTACGGGAAAGTGTGCTTCGTCCAGTGACCAACAGCTCTGAACAGTAAGAGAAATGAGGACATCAGCCAAATCTGAAAGATTTGCATCTGTGGACACCAGACACCACTGAACGGCTAACACAAGGCCAGGTCACAGTTTGGTCTGGAGCATTGATTAGAAGATCGTCCAAGCTAGGGATCACAGGAATCCCTTATAGCTTGACTAAGACTATGACTGTCACCGTTATTTTGGTCAAAATTCTCAGTGCTGTGGATCGCTGACAGGAAGGGGACTGACTACTATGTACCCGAAGGTGCTCACAAGCGCACTTAGGACTACCATGAAATTCAAGTAGTACCCCTTGACATGTTCCTCTGGTGGCGATGGGAGCACCAGCCACCGTGAAATAAGATCAGCTTTATAGTAGGAGACACTGTTCCAGACTTTGAAGGAAATTTGACTGAGGGGGGGGGAAAAAAAATCGATCTGGAAAAAAGCAAAATTCTGAACCCCTTAAAGATTATCTTGATTACCCAGGCATCATTAGTATTCTGCAACTATACTTCCCAAAACTCGTTGCTGCCTTCCCTGTGGCACGGCAGGAAGTAGAGGACATCATCCTGAGGCCAATCTATTGGCTCTAGTCTTTTTCCTTGAATTGCCACAAAAACTTGAGTTTTGCAAAAGATATGGTGCACCAGGAAACCTAAGTTTGGCGTTTAAGGACAGTTAGTTAGACTGTAGAGTTAGTGTCTTGTCAGGGGTATGGTCTGCAGAAGGAGGAGTCAAATTTTTTAGTATCCAACCTCCAGGAGGTCACCGTCCTGTGTCCTCCAATGCAACACAAATAAGTCATTGGGGTGAATTCAAATGACTGAGAGATTATTTTCTTTTTTAACACCGCATTAAGTCATTTAAACGCTGTTTTTTATCATTCTCGAGCGGGTTAACTTTACCCACGATTCAATTCCATTTTTAACGCTCAGTTTGTTTTCATGAAACGGTCCTCTCACGCTCCAGTGGAGGTCTGTTGAAAGTATAGGGTGGGTGAGAGCCTGCCACGTTAAAAGCTATTCAATTGTTTTTTAAACAGGGTAATTTGCTGTTTTATCTCGCACCTCTTTGGAGTGTGCTAAAAACAAAAAAAACTAAGAAAACTATTTGAAATCATGCAATAATGAAAAAAATAAAATAAACTATGTTTATCAGTAATGCATAACATGATAAAGTTGATTTTCTTGTGAAAAAATAATGAAAAAAATTAAATAAAAATCACTAAATAAATATATTCATGTATGTTTTTATTACAAATAAACATGTACTAATGTGTTTTGACATGGTATAGATGATTCTATAGTAAAAAAAAATAGTGAAATAAAAAAATATGCAAAAGAAAGTAGTGTAATGTAGATATTATCAAATAGAATGGTTGTGTAATGCAATCTAAGGTTTGAAAATGTAGCCAGTCCTTTGTGTTATACATGATCGCGTTAAACACTCCGCTTCACTCCCCTAAAAACTCTCAAACAACAATGATTAATGCGCGGGGGCAGCGTTCCCTCTTTTCCAATTGAATTTCACAAGTTTTAACACTGCGTTAACTAAAAACGGTCGCAAACCCGCGTGTGATTATTTTTTTGTTAATGCTGCGGGAAAAAAAAAAAAAAACAACTTGCGGTCAATTGAATACCCCCCATTGACTGTAAGGACTAAAAAAAAACAAAAAACGATGTTTATTAGACCACAGAATGTTTTCAGATACCTCCAAATGTACAAATATATCCTATATATATTCCTAATTTACTTAAATATTTATGATGTGCAATAAAAGAGGAGGAGCCAGGTCTAGCTTATTTTTACAAAGGATATTGGAATTTCTGAAGCAAAGGTGCTTAATTTATCATCAACGAATGTTAATGCACTTTAAGCTCTTTTTTTACGCTTTGACGTTAGTGATATGAGACTTAATATGTTCTCTTGCAGTACATACATGAACGTGTCCCGCTTCCACTCTTACCAGTCAGCTCTGTAACACCCGTGTTGGCGATGTCCTCTGTAGCCAGTGTCACCATTTCATCTGGATTTACCGTCACAATATTCACCTCCTCCTCGTCCACCTCGCCCTCCTCTCTGTCCACCATTTTCATGCCAGCCTTGCCCTTGTGAACCGTTTTTACGTGAGAGCGCAGGTTGTCGACGCGGTTAAATCCTCGGCCGCACTTGTCGCATAGGTACGGCTTTTCCCCTGTTGAATCAGACATTACAGTGTTACTGTGCACAAGGATAAGTCTAGACATGACAGAAATGGAGGCAAGGTGCTCACCTGTGTGTATGATAATATGTTTAGTCAGATCGCCCACGTTGACGAAAGCCTTATTGCAAACATTGCACTTGTGTGGGCGGATGTTGTCGTGATGACGGATGTGATTGGCAAGTTGACTGGACTGGACAAACCTGAGTCATTAAACATTGGATTAGTAGAAGTGCCACAAAACACAGTCACTGCCCCGATAGGGTAGGTAGGTGGAGCCTCAAAACATACCTCTTTCCACAGCGTTCACATACATATGGCTTCTCCCCCGTGTGTTGGCGCACGTGAGCGATCAGCGAGCTTGCTTGAGTAAACGCTTTTCCACAGATCATGCATAAACAAGGCTTCTCCCCTGGAAGTGACAATGAAGAAGAGAAGACATAAGGGCAGGGAAGGCTGGATATCTACGTTGCTGTTGGAGTCTGTACCAGGTACAGGATCCTGTAAAACTGAAGCCACACCAACCGCATAGGACCTAGTCTTATAACAACACTTTGGCTACTGGTCGGCTGCATCAAGTGTGTAGGAGCCGCATGGTCCTGCTCTATTCCAGGTGAAGACCTGTCTGACCGGGATGGGAGGACCAAGGAAGCTCCAGGGGTACGTAGCATCTCCAAACCCTTCATCTCCCAGGGCCCAGAGATAAAGGTGGGTGGTGAGGAACTTCCTTGGTCGAGGGATGGAGGAAGTGAAGAACATGGCTCTACCAAGCTCCAGTGGACAGCTGAGATTGTCTCTCAAAATTTGTAAATATTAGTATAAGTTAAATAATAAGTAAGGGCAAGAGCCCTGTGCCCACCTAACGTACAAAGGAAGGAGGAGGTGGGTTATAGGGAGGAGGCAGCGTACCATTGCAATCCATCCCTGTCCCCCTAGAGGTGAAGGACGGATATGAGCAGTGTGTGAGCCGAGTGTTGAGGTGCAGGGTATAGACGTAGTATTAGTAGTTACCGGTGTGGGTTCGGACATGCCGCTGTAACGCTCCTGGGTCTGCAAATCTCCTCTTGCAGTGCACGCACACATAGGGCTTCTCTCCACTGTGAATGCGAAGATGTCTCTTCAAGTTCCCTAAAGGAAAACCACAGAATTGGGGGCTCAGGGTCAGATGTTTCGGAGTAAGGAGAAGATATTGGTAAACGAGACCGGTCTGCTCACCTGAGGTAGTGAACTGCTTCCCACACTCTCTGCATTTCAGGGGACCATCAGCTATGTGGATCTTCATATGAGCTTTCAGATTCCCCAGCTGACGCCAAAAGAAAAACAATGAGTTATACGCGGACAGGATCTCTGTCATGATACACATCACAGTACGTAAGTAGAGAAGTGTAACTCAGACTTGGGGGGTTCTTTACCTATTTTTTCCTACTGAATGATAGCTCCACATTATAAGTAGTATGGAAAATATCCTGACTGAACACAACAGAAAATGACTGTAATTGGCTATTTTTTTAAGAGACAAATAATGATGAAAACATTTTCCTGTGTAATAACATAGCATCGCCTCCTCTCACTGTCATAGATCACCCCGTGTAATAATAATGTAGCATCGCCTCCACTCACTATCATAGAACACCCCTGTGTAATAATAATGTAGCATCGCCTCCTCTCACTGTCATAGAACACCCCTGTGTAATAATAACGTAGCATCGCCTCCAGTCACTGTCATAGAACACCATGTGTAATAATAATGTAGCATCGCCTCCAGTCACTGTCATAGAACATCCCTGTGTAATAATAATGTAGCATCGCCTCCAGTCACTGTCATAGAACACCCTGTATAATAACGTAGCATCGCCTCCAGTCACTGTCATAGAACACCCTGTGTAATAATCTAGCAGCTCCTCCTCTCACCATCATAGAACACCATGTGTAATAATAATGTAGCATCGTCTCCAGTCACTGTCATAGAACACCCCTGTGTAATAATAATGTAGCATCGCCTCCAGTCACTGTCATAGAACACCCCTGTATAATAACGTAGCAGCTCCTCCTCTCACTGTCATAGAGCACCCCGTGTAATAATGTAGCATCGCCTCCACTCACTGTCATAGAACACCCCGTGTAATAATGTAGCATCGCCTCCACTCACTGTCATAGAACACCCCGTGTAATAACGTAGTAGCTCCTCCTCTCACTGTCATAGAACACCCCGTGTAATAACGTAGCAGCTCCTCCTCTCACTGTCATAGAACACCCGTTGTAATAATGTAGCATCGCCTCCAGTCACTGTCATAGAACACCCCGTGTAATAATGTAGCATCGCATACAGTCACTGTCATAGAACACCCCTGTGTAATAACGTAGCATCACCTCCAGTCACTGTCATAGAGCACCCCGTGTAATAATGTAGCATCGCCTCTAGTCACTGTCATAGAACACCCCTGTGTAATAATAATGTAGCATCGCCTCTAGTCACTGTCATAGAACACCCCTGTGCGATAATAATGTAGCATCGCCTCCAGTCACTGTCATAGAACACCCCTGTGTAATAACGTAGCGGCTCCTCCTCTCACTGTCATAGAACACCCCTGTGTAATAATGTAGCATCGCATACAGTCACTATCATAGAACACCCCTGTGTAATAATGTAGCATCGCCTCCAGTCACTGTCATAGAACACCCCTG
>NC_134412.1:2438571-2446071 GCF_038048845.1 Mixophyes fleayi
GACACACCAGGAGGTACCCCAACCCTCCAGCAGGTTATACATGGGAGGCCCAGACACACCAGGAGGTACCCCGACCCTCCAGCAGGTTATACATGGGAGGCTCAGACACACCAGGAGGTACCCCAACCCTCCAGCAGGTTATACATGGGAGGCTCAGACACACCAGGAGGTACCCCAACCCTCCAGCAGGTTATACATGGGAGGCTCAGACACACCAGGAGGTACCCCAACCCTCCAGCAGGTTATACATGGGAGGCTCTGACACACCAGGAGGTACCCCAACCCTCCAGCAGGTTATACATGGGAGGCTCTGACACACCAGGAGGTACCCCAACCCTCCAGCAGGTTATACATGGGAGGCTCTGACACACCAGGAGGTACCCCAACCCTCCAGCAGGTTATACATGGGAGGCTCAGACACACCACGAGGTACCCCAACCCCCCAGCAGGTTATACATGGGAGGCTCAGACACACCAGGAGGTACCCCAACCCTCCAGCAGGTTATACATGGGAGGCTCAGACACACCATGAGGTACCCCAACCCCCCAGCAGGTTATACATGAAAGGCTCAGACACACCAGGAGGTACCCCAACCCTCCAGCAGGTTATACATGGAGGCTCAGACACACCATGAGGTACCCCAACCCCCCTGCAGGTTATACATGGGAGGCTCAGACACACCACGAGGTACCCCAACCCTCCAGCAGGTTATACATGGGAGGCTCAGACACACCAGGAGGTTCCCCGACCCCCCTGCAGGTTATACATGGGAGGCTCAGACACACCACGAGGTACCCCAACCCTCCAGCAGGTTATACATGGGAGGCTCAGACACACCAGGAGGTTCCCCGACCCTCCAGCAGGTTATACATGGGAGGCTCAGACACACCACGAGGTACCCCAACCCCCCAGCAGGTTATACATGGGAGGCTCAGACACACCAGGAGGTACCCCAACCCTCCAGCAGGTTATACATGGGAGGCTCAGACACACCAGGGGCAGCTTCAGACCTCCCGTGGTACGTTAAGCTGCCCCATAGGCAGTCTCTTAGCACAAGCCACAGATAAGGATCACTGTCCTGTTAGTTGGAAGATGAGTGGACATAACTGAGTACACTGTAGGAGTATATTATTAGGGTTATGTGTAGGGCAGTGTATACAGCACAGTGTGTAGCAGTAATACGTACCTGGTATTTTAATTGTAGGATCAACATAGAACATTGTAAAAAACAACAATAACATGTATCAGTATCAGTAACTCAGATGTAAATATTTACCATTGAAACATTCCAAAGTCCATTGTACCCAACAATACAGGTGGGAGATAGTGGGGACGTCACTCTGTGTAACGTCGCCCTCCGATCACTGTTTTATTAATCACTGCAGAACCTCAGATAATTATGTTTATCCTATTTATACACAATATTATAATGTAATGAAGTGACACATTCACAACAGAGAACAGTGTCTGGTCAGTTATTAATTTACTATGTAAAATATAATTAATATTTAATAATAAATAATTATATTTTATTTTATAATTAATATTTTATAATTAATCCTCTCCCTACCTCAAAACCTGAACGCGCAAAAGAAATAAAACACGTACAGCCAACTCTACATGAAACCGATTGTTCAAAAGATTAAAAGGCTGAAAATAAAATCCACTTGCAGCAACACACATGACCACTGGGGGGCAGCGCACTTACACTGTATCTGTTGTACATCTTAGAAGACTATTCTAAAGCACAATTAATATACTCTGTACGTGTATATTATATGGGGCGCAGCGTTTGAGTGTTATACCCCTGGGTGTGTATTTCGCTGCAAAAATGCATAGAATTAAGTTAAAGAAAAAAATTGCAAAGTTGTTTGACGTTGTTGTTTGCTGTAATTGTGGAAACGGTATTTGGTGTTTTGAATTGTACTTTTCTCTAATACAGATGATTATAGTGATTACAGGGCTGAGATATGGGTCACATACTATATATACCATGGAAATCCCAAATGTCCCCAATTCAGGGGTTTTGTGATGTCCTAGAGCACGAGATAAAGTTTAACAAACCCCAAATCCTGGGCTGGGACTGAGATCTTGTCACATCCAGTAACGTGTTCTGTCCTGTCACAAAGTGTCCCAGGGGTGAGGGGGGCGAGTTCCTAATACGGCATCTGACTCATTACCCCTTGTGAAATGTGATCTTGACGTGAGTGGACAGCTGAGCCGAGGACTGGGGCGCTCGGTATTGTCCTGTCTCTGGCAGACAGCTGTGAATGGGTTAATCAGTGACTTCTGTATACACATTACACACATTACTCCCCACTGACACTTGTTACCAACACAACACAACACAACACAACAATAACACTCAGTCCAGATGCATGCTGGGAGGGTAATTAGCCCCTGACAGGGAATGTAGACTGTAGACTGTAAGCTCCTTGGGGTTAGTGGCCGATGTCAGTGATTATTCTCTGTACAGCGCTGTGTAATATGTAGGCGCTATATAAATAACTGGTAACTGTTATTAAATACATTTTACATCCTCGTGAACATGATTTTTTTCCATTCAGTTTGTATTGTACCTTCCAGGATGCGCTCAGTTGTATAATGTAGAAACCTATGAAACGCGTGGCGATTATATACTAAACATATATAAATATGGGGGGGGGTTCTATTGAAGCAGAAAATGGAGGAAAATGTCCTTAAAACTAAGATAAATTACCCCCATATTCTACAGAAGACGCTACCACTATCAGTTATACACAAGCGGTGACAGTTATATTATATGTTATATCACATGGGGCAGTTTCCCTCCACTTTCTGCCTCCTCCATCATTATAGAACTCCGCCTGCTCTGTGATATCAGATATACAAAGTATATATGGACAGGAATATATCTGGAGACAGGCCGGAGCACTCCTCGCTTCCTAACGCTATCTCTGGACAGACTTCATTTTGTTTTCACTAAACAGAGTGAAGGTGACATTGGCCGCACGTCGTGGTCTCAGGTTTCAGGACTGGGATTAGCTGCAGCCGCTATCTGTTCATTGTCAGGGCTCTAAAAATAGCAGTTTCCAGGGGAGGGGGGGCCACTAAAATCACTGTTTCTCTGTAGGGCGCAGTGCTGCCACCTTCTGGTAAAGAAGAAAACTACATTGGTATAATACAACTGTTAAACAATATTTACTAAACTGCGGGCTTGAAAAAATAGATATGTTACCTATAGCAACCAATCAGATTCTAGTTATCTTGTGTAGAATGTACTCAATAAATGCCAGTTAGATTCTGATTGGTTGCTATAGGCAACATCTCCACTTTTTCAAACCCGCCGTTTAGTAAATCTAGCCCTTTTATCTTAAACATCTTCAGTTCTGTTGATTTCCTAAATGTTTACTTGTATATTTGTGAATGTTATCAGTAATCTTGTATTTTATGTGTCCTTTAAACAATCAGTTACATGACGAGAAGGAGACCTATATCACACCGGTTATTATGTATCAGCGAGCATTCCGTTACCAGCGCTCGTTCGTCTGCCCTGACGGGACAGAATATTGTATACGTACTGGTGAGTTACTATTACCGTCCATCACAACTATTCATTCTGGTCAGAATCCACCTTGTCGGACCTCCGCACGCTGCAATTCACAGACAATTATGTTCCAAATTGCACCTTTAGTGTTAACATGTTATTTCTCTCTGTAGACAGCGATACTGGGCAGGACCCGGACTGTGATGATTATATATTACCACAAGCCCTTAATAAATGAACGTCCCCCTATAATGATAACGTACATAAGGTTCCTGGATGATTTCCAGCTGATTATGTCCTGTGTAATTCACTGATTTATCCTCATATAGCGCATATATAGGCTGACTCCATATAACACCGCACAGCGAGACCCCCTCTTTATTACACAGCAATGGGGGGGGGGGCAGATTCATGCTGAACACCCCCAGGGAGGGGACCCAGCACTTACACCGAGCTGGACATAGGGGGAAATAAGAGTCACATACACAGCAATGATACAAAGTATTTAAAATGTAACAATGAAAACATACAGTCTATATACAAGAGAGAATAGTGACAGATCCGAGGGGAGGGGGGGGGGGGTAGCTATAGGGGACACTCCCAGTTGTAGTGTATTGTGTTGTGTATATATAGAATTCTACATTATCCAATATATATTCACTCTTATCCTCCCTCTTGTCACCCACACGCACACACACACGCACACACTCCCACACGCACACACCCACACGCACACACACACGCACACACTCCCACACGCACACACTCCCACACGCACACACGCACACGCACACACACACACACACGCACACCCACACGCACACACACACGCACCCACACGCACACACATCCACACGCACACGCACCCACACGCACTCTCTCGTATTTACCGTATAACAGCCTTGTTAGATCTTAGATCTGAGATCGGAGGGGTTATAGACTCATTTCCTCATTCAATGTATATTTACTCTTCCCCACCCTCTTACTACTGACTTGTTCAGACTCAGAAACACATCATTCTTCTTGGGAACATCCTACTGAAAATGAACTTCAGTGATTCTGTATTATTCTAGAATAATTGCAATATGTCTAAAAATAAATATGTTGAGAATGTTTCTAGTTAAATTTTCCTATCCCAATTGTACCCGTGTATGGTATGCTCATGTATGGCGTACCCATGTATGACGTACCTGTGTTTGATGTACTCATGTATGGTGTACCCGTGTATGACCTACCCATGTACGGCATACCTGTGTATGACGTACCTGTGTATGACGTACCTGTGTATGACGTACCTGTGTATGACGTACCTGTGTTTGATGTACTCATGTATGGTGTACCCGTGTATGACCTACCCATGTACGGCATACCTGTGTATGACGTACCTGTGTATGACGTACCTGTGTATGACGTACCTGTGTATGACGTACCTGTGTATGGCGTACCTGTGTATGACGTACCCATGTATGACATCAGTGCCGCCATAATCTATGTAAATGTGACATGGAGTGAAATATGGGCTTGTTTCTAGAAATCTCTTCTGGAATGTCCACAACAGAAAGTGTCAGTGTGACGCACATACTCACTCCCACTCACTGCCGCAGCACACACAACACGCGTGTCCAGCTAACAACTGTGCCTTGTGTATCACCCCTGGGCCACCACCACGTCTGATGTCTCCGTACTAATTGTGGATAAAGGGTTTGGAAACAAAACTGACACAAAGTCTATGGCACAATTCTGGTTTCGGAGACTATGGAGCCACAGAACGGACCCCCCTCCTCCCGGCAGGGCCGTCACACCGCCCTATATTTTGATCTCAGTCCGGAAAGTTTGGTGGTCGGTGTGCTTGGCTGGAGTCCTCTCTGCCTTGACGGTCAGCATGCCGTCCTCCCCCAGGGCGGAGGTGACGGTGGTGGGGTCCACGTCCTCGGGGAGTTGGCACTTGTGGGTGAAGGTGTTCATGATGGTCCCGTCTGTGGCCAGCTTAGGGGGAGATGGAGAAGATGGTAAAGTGTTATAGACTGAGATAAAGAGTCATCGGAGGATAATTGTGGGCAGCTAGTGGGATCACCTCCCCGCCCAACCAATGCTCCAACAAACCAGTGAGGTATAAGGGGGGCGTCAGTCACTGAGCTACAATATAGTGACCAATAACGTCCCACATTTATTATAGGACTATATGGTACAGAAATATATTCCGGGACCCAGGGTCACCTTGTCTGCCCAGCCACTAGTGTTACCCAGTTATTACCCCTCTGAGGGGGTCAGAGAGCAGATGGATGCTCTATACTGCCCTCTATAGGTAGGTGGGACTGGATTTATAACACAAGCAGGACCCCCGTGTTGACCCATTATCAAAGATGGATTTTGTGTTTGTGAGATAAGCTACAATTATAGATCCATACAGCGACTACTAGAGTAATTATCCCACATATCACACAAGCAGTGAGTGGCTGCTCTATTAGGTACAGCAGCTCGTTAATGCAAATATCTCATCAGCCAATCATGTGGCAGCAACTTAATGTATTATAGCATGCAGACATGGTCAAGGCGCTCAGTTGTTGTTCAGACCAAATCCATGGATCCATCCTGCCGTGTGTCAGGCTGGTCATAGTGATATAGTGGTGTGGCTGGGGGGTGGGGGGTCCAGTGGCTTGGACCCCCCCAGCTAGGACTGATTGACAGACTGGACCGACCACTTTACTGCTGCAGATCTACAGATCAGTACCAGGAGTCTTACTGTAACGGGGGTGGGGGCTGGGGATTCATTTTATGGTGGAGGCGACTGATAATCATTTAATAGAGGGTGGGAGATATTCATTTAATAGTGGGGGCAATTTAATGTAATAGTGGGATCATGGTAATGACTACTAATTTAAGGTTGGGTGATGGCATTATTTAATTAATGCTGAGGTGGTTTGGAGGCAATTAAATTAATCTGGTGCATTTAATAAATGTGAATACTAATTATTTAATATTGTGGCTGTTTGGGGTGGGAGGATGCTATTAATGTGCTGTTGGAGCTGGGTACAAAGTAGAGAGGCCTAATTATTAAACGTGGGTACTACTGATTTAATGTCAGGGCTGGTTGGGAGGAGGGAGGTCATTGCTTGACTTTCTGTAATTTATGTACCTATCACTTTTATTCTAACAGGGCCCCAACATTCCAGGATGCAGACAAGCAACAACTGAGCCTCAGCCACGAGCAGCAACACGACAAGAACAGGCAGCGGAGAGCGGCTTAGTCTGACACCTGTCTCATTCTGACGGGGCAGTCCCGAGTGTTGGGAGACTGTCTCGTTCAGTCCGGACTTTTTCCCGGCTGCAAGGTCAGTTGGGAGGTATGTTACACATGTATCACACACATGTCATGTACAACACAACATGTCCGTGTTACATGTCCTTGTTACTCACTTTCTCGGCGTGCACCTCGATCTGGTTGTTGGATGTGGTAACGATAATGTCTTCTGGGGAGAAATCTCGGACATCTACAGCGAACTGGTAGGTGTTCCCCAACGTCTTCACGTTCTGCGCCGTCACAGAGCCGGCTGCCGGGGGAATAAGTCAGTTATTTAGCATTACTGGGTATTTATGTCCGTACAGCCTCAGGTTTATCATATTGGGGGCTGTTATAGACACACCCGACAGGCTAAACCGTGATAAATGATGTATTACAGATTATCAGCCTCGCTGCGCTGCCACCCTCATTATTTTCTGTAGACGCAGGTTTACCCCCTGGCCCTATATCCCAGTCTGCCTGGTAACACCCAGAGGTATATTTACTAAATTGTGGGTTTGAAGAAGTGGAGATCAGATTCTAGCTGTTATTTATTTAGTGCATTCTACAAAATGACAGCTAGATTATTACCCCTCATCTCCATACAGGGGGGATCTACCAATAATTCAGGGGGACAGCGGGCAGGGGGCCCTAGTGTGTAGCTGCCACACACCCGTCAACCCGAGAGGTCCC
>NC_134412.1:2451071-2483092 GCF_038048845.1 Mixophyes fleayi
CATTGTAACAGATCCACAGGTGTTCCTAATTATGTCACATGTGATCCGGAAAACCTGCCCTGTTGGGGAGCCCTGAGGACTGGGTTTGGGAAACCGTGCTCTATGCAGTATGCACGTACTAGATGAAATCTTCTGCCACAAGCATTGCTCATAGAAAAGCTTCTTTACTAACTTCAGAAACTACCCAAATTCAGCACCTTTATTTATGTGTCTGTCACGTGACCGGCAGTGGAGGGGTTATAGTGTGGAGTACTGTCATGTGACCGGCAGTGGAGGGGTTATAGTGTGGAGTACTGTCATGTGACCGGCAGTGGAGGGGTTATAGTGTGGAGTACTGTCACGTGACCGGCAGTGGAGGGGTTATAGTGTGGAGTACTGTCATGTGACCGGCAGTGGAGGGGTTATAGTGTGGAGTACTGTCACGTGACCGGCAGTGGAGGGGTTATAGTGTGGAGTACTGTCATGTGACCGGCAGTGGAGGGGTTATAGTGTGGAGTACTGTCATGTGACCGGCAGTGGAGGGGTTATAGTGTGGAGTACTGTCACCTGACCGGCAGTGGAGGGGTTATAGTGTGGAGTACTGTCACGTGACCGGCAGTGGAGGGGTTATAGTGTGGAGTACTGTCATGTGACCCAGTGGAGGGGTTATAGTGTGGAGTACTGTCATGTGACCGGCAGTGGAGGGGTTATAGTGTGGAGTACTGTCATGTGACCGGCAGTGGAGGGGTTATAGTGTGGAGTACTGTCATGTGACCGGCAGTGGAGGGGTTATAGTGTGGAGTACTGTCATGTGACCGGCAGTGGAGGGGTTATAGTGTGGAGTACTGTCATGTGACCGGCAGTGGAGGGGTTATAGTGTGGAGTACTGTCATGTGACCGGCAGTGGAGGGGTTATAGTGTGGAGTACTGTCATGTGACCGGCAGTGGAGGGGTTATAGTGTGGAGTACTGTCATGTGACCGGCAGTGGAGGGGTTATAGTGTAGAGTACTGTCACGTGACCGGCAGTGGAGGGGTTATAGTGTGGAGTACTGTGACCGGCAGTGGAGGGGTTATAGTGTGGAGTACTGTCATGTGACCGGCAGTGGAGGGGTTATAGTGTGGAGTACTGTGACCGGCAGTGGAGGGGTTATAGTGTGGAGTACTGTCATGTGACCGGCAGTGGAGGGGTTATAGTGTGGAGTACTGTCACGTGACCGGCAGTGTAGGGGTTATAGTGTGGAGTACTGTCACGTGACCGGCAGTGTAGGGGTTATAGTGTGGAGTACTGTCACGTGACCGGCAGTGTAGGGGTTATAGTGTGGAGTACTGTCATGTGACCGGCAGTGGAGGGGTTATAGTGTGGAGTACTGTCACGTGACCGGCAGTGTAGGGGTTATAGTTTGGAGTACTGTCACGTGACCGGCAGTGTAGGGGTTATAGTGTGGAGTACTGTCACGTGACCGGCAGTGTAGGGGTTATAGTGTGGAGTACTGTCATGTGACCCAGTGGAGGGGTTATAGTGTGGAGTACTGTCATGTGACCGGCAGTGGAGGGGTTATAATGCGGAGTACTGCTTGGCCGTTGAGGGGTTAAGCTGTCTATCTCTTGACTGGGACCCTCCTTCCCTGTGTTACTTTGTTGCCTATTATGGAAACTGATTTGTCACTACCCATCATATTGTGCTGAGGGAACTAATGGTGTAACAGGAACAGCCTGGGGATGGGGGGACATAGGGTAGGATGATCCCTGATAGGGGGGTGGGGTACGGTAGAGGAGACCGCACACCTGAGTACAGGGATACACAGAGTCACCAACATGCAGAACCGCCTCTCTGTGTGTGAGAGCGACCACATGTCTGTACAGAACATTTCAGGGTGTACCCCCACATCCCCGTCCCTGGAACTGTCCCCCGAAAATATACGTATACACCTGATAACGTGGCGGATGGAAGCAGCGACTATCTCAATAACCTCCGCTTCATTCATCTTCACATGTCAGGTTCTCCTGAAATACTGCACGTCTTATATACATGTGTGGATTAAATGTCATTTGTCTGTGTAGTTCTATGACATTGGTGGGACTGCGCCTATAACATCTTCATTTTAGCAGAAGCGCAACTGGAAGCTGCAAATGGGTCTCATTACATTATCCTCCTGCACCTCAGAGGGAGGTAACGGCTGTGCGCCCTCCGACCTCTGGAACTGCGCCTCCTGCAAGTTTAATCTCCTTAATAACCTCATCCCTCAGGATAAATCTTTGTGTTTGCAGTTTGCTGCTGAGGTAGGTGCCGGTTACACCTAAATCAGTACAGATCAGTCTATCATTATAAGGTTGATAGCGATGACTGGCAGGCTGACATGCTTAAGACGTCCCATATGTTATAAGCGTGTCACACGTCAGCTCTGTATACACGTAACTACACCAATTTCTGTACATATTTTACGCTTGTTTTTTAATGTAAAATGCAAAACATTGCCGACCGTCTCAAGTGTGTATGATGCAAACAAGTCTGTTATAATCACAGTAAATATAGCATGCTGGGGATTGTAGTGCTCCAGGTCCGCAGTCTCAGCAGAAGATATCTGATATGGCGGTCACCAGCGAGTACTGTGATTTGTAGGTAATTATTGAGCAGTTCTAGACACAGACACATCCAGGTCACCCCGTAGTGTGGACATAAATGGCTCTGTCTGTGCTGCAGAAATAGACCAGATTATCTCCAGCGCTTAGTAATGCTGGATACAGGCTGAGTCACTGCTTGTACTAACGTGTGACATCCGTCGTGCCCTGGGCATGTGCCCCCCCCCCCCCTCGTACCAAGAGCTCAGGATCATATCTATCTGAGCAGTATGCCATGCTGAGCCTGAATCTGTCATTTCATCTCTGTCTATTGTCCTGAAAACTGAGTTCCTGAGAACTACAAGTTACACTGCTGGGGGGTCACTGCGATGTAAACCCTCCAAGCAGAATTGTACCCTTCATGTAATACAGACAGTCCCAGTGTCCCCTCACTCTCA
The DNA here is from genome assembly GCF_038048845.1 of Mixophyes fleayi. Classification (NCBI taxonomy): domain Eukaryota; kingdom Metazoa; phylum Chordata; class Amphibia; order Anura; family Limnodynastidae; genus Mixophyes; species Mixophyes fleayi. Next base: position 2,454,069 of record NC_134412.1, read on the forward strand.
GGACACATGTAATACAGACAGTCCCGGTGTCCCCTCACTATCAGGACACATGTAATACGGGCAGTCCTGGTCCCCCCACTCTCAGGACACATGTAATACGGACAGTCCTGGTGTCCCCTCACTCTCAGGACACATGTAATACAGACAGTCCCGGTGTCCCCTCACTCTCAGGACACATGTAATACGGACAGTCCTGGAGTCTCCTCACTCTCAGGACACATGTAATACAGACAGTCCTGGTGTCCCCTCACTCTCAGGACACATGTAATACAGACAGTCCCGGTGTCCCCTCACTCTCAGGACACATGTAATACAGACAGTCCCGGTGTCCCTTTACTCTCAGGACACATGTAATACGGACAGTCCTGGAGTCCCCTCACTCTCAGGACACATGTAATACGGACAGTCCCGGTGTCCCTTCACTCTCAGGACACATGTAATACGGACAGTCCCGGTGTCCCTTCACTCTCAGGACACATGTAATACGGACAGTCCCGGAGTCCCCTCACTCTCAGGACACATGTAATACGGACAGTCCCGGTGTCCCTTCACTCTCAGGACACATGTAATACGGACAGTCCCGGTGTCCCCTCACTCTCAGGACACATGTAGTACAGACAGTCCCGGAGTCCCCTCACTCTTAGGACACATGAATACAGACAGTCCCGGTGTCCCCTCACTCTCAGGACACATGTAATACAGACAGTCCCCGAGTCCCCTTACTCTCAGGACACATGTAATACGGACAGTCCCGGTGTCTCCTCACTCTCAGGAGTGACCGTCACACAATACATAGCACCCTTGTGGCCACCACACAATACATAACACCCTTGTCACCTACATACAATACACAGCACCTTTGTGACCTACACACAATACATAGCACCCTTGTCACCACCACACAATACACAGCACCCTTGTGACCACCACACAATAGATATCACTCTTGTGACCACCACACAATACATAGCAACCTTGTGACCACCACACAATACAGGGCACCCTTGTGACCACCACACAATACATAGCACCCTTGTCACCTACACACAATACACAGCAACCTTGTGACCATCACACAATACATAGCACCCTTGTGACCACCACACAATACATGGCACCCTTGTCACCGCCACACAATACAGAGGCCAGCCATGAGAACTCAACACAATACAAATAGCAAAATATGTTAACATTTTTAATGATACAAACAAACTGTGCAGTAAATGTGTGAGAACGTGATTAGCAGCTGTTGGTCATTCTCATACCTTCGAACACCTCAAATGGCCAAAGGGGAATGTATAAGATTTGTTATATATAACTATTCTTTCTTCAAGTGTTCATACATCTGAGCAGACTTCAAAATACAAATAGAAAAACAGAGTTAGCTGTCAGTGGCGCCAGGGTATCTCCATTGAAAAAGTTGGCAACTGATCCCTACACTAATACACACAGGCAATCAAAACATGCATATTATATTTCCACATATCCCCTGTTGTCACCTATCCCTTGTTGTCACATATCCCCTATTGTCACCTATCCCTTGTTGTCACATATCCCCTATTGTCACCTATCCCTTGTTGTTACATATCCCTTGTTGTTACATATCCCCTGTTGTCACATATCCCTTGTTGTTACATATCCTCTATTGTCACCTATCCCTTGTTGTCACATATCCCCTATTGTCACCTATCCCTTGTTGTCACATATCCCCTATTGTCACCTATCCCTTGTTGTCACATATCCCCTGTTGTCACATATCCCTTGTTGTTACATATCCTCTGTTGTCACATATCCCTTGTTACATATCCCTTGTTGTCACATATCCCTTGTTGTTACATATCCTCTGTTGTCACATATCCCTTGTTGTTACATATCCCTTGTTGTCACATATCCCTTGTTGTCACCTATCCCCTGTTGTCACCTATCCCCTATTGTCACATATCACCTGTTGTCACATATCACCTGTATAAATTGTTCCTACGTGTTGTGTGCGCACCGCTGACCCCTGTATGGGACTGGGGGGAAGTTGGGACAGCACAAGTCACACAGCACGAGTCCCACACAGCCTCTGTAGGCGCTGCCCCCGCCCCAGCAACAGGCAGCCTCACGATTGGCTGCCTGTTGATCTCCAACAATGGGACTGCCCCCTGACAACCTTGGAAGCTGCCAGCGGTCCTCATCACCACCCTGCACCATTCATCACCCCAAACCCCTTCCCTGCGCTAGGTGCCCTCACAAAAAATACAAAATATTTTTTTCCTCCTGGCTGGCCTGGAATTATTTCTGCGGAGAGGCTGCAGCCGGATCAGCCCCATTGTTAATCCGGCCCTGTTTCTGACCTGCAGGTAACTTGTTTTGTGAAATGATTTAATTGACTATTACGTCTTTTGCTGAACCTTGTTATTGATGAATGGTGTAATTGTTTTAGATCACACTGTTGATTAGAATTTCTGTAGATTACCGGACTGGTTCTGATGTGTTCCGTATTCATAGGACAATGGGCAGTTTGACCTATTGAGCCAATGGTTAATTTTGAATAGACCAATCATAATAAAGATATGCAAAATGTTTCAACTAATCTAGAGTCTTGTGTAGAGTCAGGAGAAAGTCCATTTGTGCAGAGTAAAATATGAATTTCACTACTATGTGTGCGCACAAGGAAAACTCTGTATGCCGTGTAAATCACATTCTGTGTATACAACTTCTTACACTTAAAGAGGCAAATCGAGGGAGGCAAAGAGCGTACCAGGAGCGTAGGGCAGGAACAGTAAGGGCACGTTCAAGTAAATGCTAATATTTTAACTGTTATAAACTGAAGGGGTTAATACACAATTAGCTCATTATCGTCATTGCTTATATTATTGCCAGCCCTAATGAAAAATATACTCCTCTAGATCGATGTATCTGCGTATGTGACCACGTCTAATTGAGTCACATTTATATAAACACACCCTTACTGTGTGCTTGTCCCCCTTCCCTCCCCTGGTGTAGAGAGACGAATGTCAACGATACTCAAAATTCTGTATATGGGCATAAACATACTAATTTTTGTAGTTGGCTAATAATGTTTAGCATAGTAATCCCAAGGTTGCATTTGAGCCGATCATGACATCTAATAGTGGGATAAACTCTTCAAGCAGGTAGGTCACACTGTTGTCCAATCTCGTGGTCAATCTCAATGAAGCTGGTGTTTGCTGCCCTTTTAAAAATAAAAAACTGCTGTACAATATTTATAAAGATATAACCCTTACATAATACAGCGTAATATGAAGACAGCTTTATACATCTTACTTTTTGCTTAAAGCTGTGTATATCCATGATTAATACTGTCAGAAGCCCCAATATCTTGATTCCCTAGATCTGGTTTAAAGTCTCTCCCATGTGAGTGATTATACTGTATTTTTCAGTTTTTCAGTTCTACTCATTCTTTACAATGTTCCTGACAAACTTATTTGTCCAAAGCTCTGGTCTGAATTTTTTCTTCCTGGTCATAAAACTAATCCCTGAATCCTCTACATGTAAGTCAGAAAAGGTAGCACCCAAAGCTGCAAATACACAGCAAATAAGCAAATGATGCTTTGTGATGTCTCACATCCATTTTTTACAAGAAGAACACAAATAAGGACCTCAAGATGGCTGCATGTGCGGAATGGCAAACATTTGCATCTTCTGATGGGAGAAGCTGTCAGACAGTGGGCAGATTCGGGCTTTCCTTCCTCTCATATTGTACCCACAAATAAAGATAAGTTTTATTTCCCCAGAAGGAGAGAGGTCGGGGAGGAGAGGTAGATTTGGGTGTCTTCTGCATAGAGGAGGTATTAGAGGCTGAAGGAACATATTAGTTCACCAAGAGATAATCTATAAAAAAAGAAACGCAGAGGACCAAGAACAGAGCCTTGAGGAGTCCTGAGCCGCGACAAATAGTGTGAGTGGAGGATGTGCCAGCAGAAGTGACACTGAACGAGCATTCAGAAAGTTAGGAGTTGAACCAGAAGATACAATGACACAAAGGTCAAGGCAGTGTAAAGTGTGCAGGAGAAGAGGGTGGTCATCTGGATCAAAATCAGCAGAGAGGTCAAGGAGGATGAGTATGGAGAAGTGATCCTTCAACTTAGCTGTGAGCAGATCATTGGTCACTTTAGTGAGGACAGTCTCAGTGGACAGTAGATGGTGAAAGCCCAATTACTGAGGGCTGAGGATCGAATGAGAGGAGAGAAGCTGTCAGGTCTCGTTCTTATTCAGTCCTTGACTTACCCTGCACTTGGTCCACAAATTTCATATGCTCTGACATCTTCACTGTCTACACTCTGGGGTTTCCATTTCGGTTTGTGTCTCTTTTCCAACATGGCGGTGCTGATACACAGGCACAAACATCATGTAATTCTCATATTACACGATAACTCTGCTGGACTCTGTGCAGTGAAACACAGGCTCAGTTAATAAGCTGCTGCATCCTCTTCATTACTTCTGTGTGAACCTGCATCAGAGCATGGACTAATGAGCCGCTGCTAGAAATTAGTTTCCAGCACCTGAGGCTTCACCCACATGTTCAGGCCTATATAAGCAGGTTCCTGGGAACAACACACTACCAGTTTATTGAGTTTCTTGCCTTAAACCAGCACTCTTTATCCTGTTGTCATATGGCTGTCTTGCTCTGTCTGTCTCTTGGCTCGCAGATGACTGCCCTCTCTAAATTTGACCTCTGGCTATTGGATGACTTCACTGGTTTTGACCTCTGGCTCTCGGACAACTACCTTCTCTGGGCTTATTCCTATATGAGACACAAGCCTCTCAAGTAGTTTGGAAGCAAAGGGGAAGAGAGTAAAAGAGTGGTAGTTGGAGACACAGGTGGGGTTGCGAGATATCTTATTGAGGGTAGGTGTAACTTTTTTAGCTAGATATGCCACACAGGAGTTATATGACTGGAGGAATACATGTGAGTAACATTGTTGATTTGGAATCCCACCTACCTACAATAATTACTTCAGTTGGACTTCCCCCTTAAGGACCCATTGATCTTATTATTTCAGGATAACTCAATGTTTTTAATCCACATTTTATATATGACCAGTTTCAATTGTTCTATAAGTTGAGAGATACATTTACTCATACATGTGAATGATATCTTCTAGTGGGTATATACCTTGTGCTCTATAGACTGTGTATTACTGGATTGTCTGTTGTTCCTATTAGCAGCAGAGACACTTGATCTTCAGATGTGTTTATTTTAAAGGAAAATTCTATTTGACTAAATGAACTGAGGTCACACTCACCTACTCCCAGTCACACTGTGAGCACTCACCCTTGCATGACTGTGCGGCATCAATTATCCTCTACTCGCACAATGACAAAACCGTAACTCAGTTATTTATATATGAGTATATGTCTTTGACCCACTTCAGGGTCCTCATGATCGTATAACACAGGATCCTTCATGACACAGAACCTACCTCATTTTACTTAGATGTTTTACAGCTATTTCAGGCCATGACATTATATGCTTAAAATAATTTTTGATAGAATAGCTTTTGAAATGTTGTCTCATACTGTATCTGAGCCCACTCTCCCCAAACCTTCCTCTTCTTCGCTCCTCCGGTTTTAAGTAAAAAACAAACAAAAGAGAAACACTGTCTAACTTAGTGCTGAAATAGTTAATGTTGGCTATGATATAAAGGTGTCAGAACACGCAGAGCATCGCAGCTTGCTGCGTAGCCGCAAACCAGTCTGAGTGCCCATGCTGACCCCTGTCCACTGCTGAAAGTGCCTATAACTGGCATGTGAGCACCAGAACTGGACCATGGAGCAATGGAAGAAGGTGGCCTGGTCTGATGAATCATATTTTCATTTGAATCATGTGGACGGCCGGGTGTGTGTGCGTCATTTACCTGGGGAAGAGGTGGCACCAGAATGTACTCAGGGCCGTCTCTTCCATTGGGCACAATGGGCAGGTGCCCGGGGGCCCTGCAGGCCAGGGGGCCCGTCAGGCAGCGCTAAAAAAAAATCCTGCAAAAAAAAAAGAAAGAAAATACTTACCTTGCAGTCAGCTGGTGATCCGGCTCCCTCCCTGGTCTCCTCCTCTGTGCGGCGCTCGCAGTGCAGGTCGGGATGTGACGTCATCACGCCCGCCCGACATCCATTGCGGAGCGCAGCACGGAGGAGTCCCCAGCAAAACAACTTTAATCAGCAGCAGCAGCAGTGACTTGGAAGAAGAGTGAAGAGGATCGCATCGGAGTATAAGGTAAGTTAAGGGTTATGGTTTTTTTCAATTATTTAAAGGGACGCTGACGGCTGACCAGTATGTGTGTGTGTAAAAAAAAGTGATATATATATATATATATCACTGTTTTTCACACACACACACACACACACACACACACATATATATATATATATAATAACTTTTTTTTTACGTGTGTATATATATAGGGGCCCCGGTGCGCTGCTTTGCCCGGGGGCCCATAATGTTGTTAAGAGGGCCTTGGATGCACTATGGGAAGAAGGCAGCCAGCGAAGGCAGTGTTATGTTCTGGGTAATGTTCTGCTGGGGAACCTTGGGTCCTGGCATTCATGTGGATGTTACTGTGACACGTACCACCTACCTAAACATTGTACAGACCAAGTACACCCCTTCATGGCAGCGGTATTCCCTGATGGCAGTGGCCTCTTTCAGCAGGATAATGCGTCCTGACTCCTGTCACACTGCAAAAACTAATTAATTGTTTTAGGCACATAACAAATTTGTCTCTCATTGTACCGGCTGTTCATGTATAATTGGGGGACACTTGTTTTACATCTTGGTGAACTGTGCTTGAGACAGCCATATCTCTGCTGGGATTTGGAGAGCTACTGGCTGAGTAACGGAAAGGAGTAAGATAACTCTGTCCAGGGTTGAATACACAGACAGTAGTTGAGGCTCTGGTCTGATTTTGCAGGTAAACTTCCTTTTAGTATTGTGGATGTTGCACTAGTCTCTGATGACATTGAGGCACTAGGCTCATTGATGGCATTGAGAAAAGTCTCTGCACTGACATAACACACAAGCTGGTTTGGTGGACTAGTAGCTCGGTGCGCTGCTGGCAGCAATGGAAGAGTTCTTGGTTTGAGTCCTCAGGCAGGTTTAATTTTTAGGCATTTGAAAGTTGCACCAGACTGGTTGATAACATTGAGAAGAAATATCCAGAAACACTAATGACAAAAACTAATTTAGTTTTTTAGAAGCTCAGTACTCGCCTGGCTGTGATGGAGATGTCTAGAAGCCCAGTACTCGCCTGGCTGTGATGGAGATGTCTAGAAAGCCCAGTACTCGCCTGGCTGTGATGGAGATGTCTAGAAGCCCAGTACTCGCCTGGCTGTGATGGAGATGTCTAGAAGCCCAGTACTCACCTGGCTGTGATGGAGATGTCTAGAAGCCCAGTACTCACCTGGCTGTGATGGAGATGTCTAGAAGCCCAGTACTCACATGGCTGTGACGGTGAAGGTTGTTACTTGAATCCCTAGGTGTGTTCTCTCTCTCTTACTTCCAGGAATGTTGCACCAGGCTGGTTTGTGACATTGATAAAAGTACATGAGCTGCCCAACAAGTCACCACCAGTGATGGTAGAGTCCCAGGTTTGAATCTACAGACAGGTATTATTTTAGTACTTAGGATATTGCACATGCTTGGTGACAATTAGAGAAGTCTTCCCTCCTAAAGATACTGTGCTGGGTCACTGGACTAGTACCCATATGCTCTATTAGCAGAGATGTTGAAGTCCTGGTTTATGTTCCCCCAGACAGCATTCTGTTAGTACCGTGGATGTTGCTCCAGGCTGGTTGATGACATTGAGCATAATCTCCTCTCATACTTAGCAGACAAGGTGGCTCTGTAGATTAGTGTCCCGACTCTCTGTTCACACCTAATGCTGGAGTCTCTGGTTCAAACCCTGAGGCAAGATTCTTTTAACTACATTGCCTAATGCACCAGAAAGAATTATGACACTGAGGAAAAAGAACTTGCATAAGCTTAAAATGGCTCAGAGGGCTAGTTCTCTGCTTGCAGAGTTTATTGAGGTCTTAGTTCAAATCCATCAACAGCTGTAGCTTTTGTACCTTGGATTTTACACATGGCTTGTTAAAGATACATCTCCCTAGTTTCTTACAGTGTGTGGTGGCTCAGATGACTAGTAGCCAGGTGCTCTCCTGTCAATAGGTGACTGAGATCCTGGTTCAAATCCTCCCCTGTACATCAGTTGGTGCACCTGGCTGGTTCATTACATACATGAAGGATGGTCAGTCTTCACATTGAGGGCATAAGTTAATGGGCAAAGAGTAAAATGCTCCTTTGAGTGCAAGAGTAGTCTAGAGCAAGTTAAAAATGTAAGAAACATACTTTTGAAAAGTTGGCTGTTGGTTTCTTTAGAAACCCCGCCAGCCAGGTTTTTAAATAATGCTAGACAAGTATATTAATACATCATCACTTCAAGGAGAGAACCCACTGAGCAGGAATGATGACAGAGAAACCACCAAACCTGTCTGGGGATTCAAACCAGGACCTCCAACATCACAGTCAGCAATCTGGCTACTAGTCAACTGAGCCACCAAGCCAGTACATGATGTGAGCAGCAGTGTGCCTTTATCAATGACATCAAGGGGCCTGGAGCAAAACCAAAGGAATTCTAAATGTTACCTGGCTGGGGATCTGCACCTGGGAACCCATATAAACTATAAACAGATCTCCTGCTGACTGAGCCACCAAGCTAGATAATATTGAGAGACTTTTCTCATGGACTTCATCAAGCCTGTTACAACATGAAATGTGCTGAAAAGGAATCCACTTGGAATTCAAAGCAGGACTGACTGTCCATGGGCATCTCACTACTAGTCATCTGAGCTAACATATACTTATCTCAATGTCTTCAATCAGCCTGATGCAACATTCAATTTACTATAATGAAGCCAGACAGGGGATTCAAACCAGAGACTCCTCTGTCACTGAAAGTAAAGAACCTGGTGACTAAACAGCTGAGCCATTTTTCCTCTTTGAGAAAATTTGGAGACTTTTCTCACTGTCTTCAATGAGTAACTTTGTATCAGGAATTGGCCATGTTTCTAACCTGAAAGTCCCAGAAAACTCAAAAAAAACTCTCAAAGAGCAAAAATGGCTCAGTGGGTTAGTTGACAGGTTCTTTACTTTCAGTGACAGAGGAGTCTCTGGTTTGAATCCCCTGTCTGGCTTCATTTTAGTAAATCGAATGTTGCATCAGGCTTGATGAAGTCCATGAGAAAAGTCTCTCAACATCATCTAGCTTGGTGGTGCAGTCAATAGGAGATTGGTTTATAGTTTATATGGGTTCCCAGGTTCAGATCCCCAGCCTGGTAACATTTACAGCTCTTTTACTTTTGCTCCTAGTCCCTTGATGACATTGATAAAAGACACACTAGAGCAGGCAACTACATGTACTGGCTTGGTGGCTCAGTTAACTAGTACCCAGGTGCTCTCCTGTCAATAGGTGACTGGGATCTTGGTTCAAATCCCCCTTTGTACATTAATCGTTGTACCCTGCTGGCTCATATCATTGAGAAGCTTCTTCCTATGTACCTGAAGGATGGTCAGTCTGTATTCACATTGAGGGCATAAGTTAGAGGCAAGCAGTAAAGTGCTCGACCAACAGAGAGATCCTTTGTAAAAGAGTGGAACAGAAGAAAGAAATGTACTTTTGAAAAGTTGGCTGTTAGTTTCTTTAGAAACCCCCGACAGCCAGGTTTTTAAATAATGCTAGACAAGTATATTAATACATCATCACTTCAAGGAGAGAACCCACTGAGCAGGAATGATGACAGAGAAACCACCAAACCTGTCTGGGGATTCAAACCAGGACCTCCAACATCACAGTCAGCAATCTGGCTACTAGTCATCTGAGCCACCAAGCCAGTACATGATGTGAGCAGCAGTGAGTCTTTATCAATGACATCAAGGGGCCTGGAGCAAAATCAAAAGAGCTGTAAATGTTACCAGGCTGGGGATATGAACCTGGGAACCCATATAAACTATAAACCAATCTCATATTGACTGCACCACCAAGCTAGATGATGTTGAGAGACTTTTCTCATGAACTTCATCAAGCCTGATGCAACATTCGATTTACTAAAATGAAGCCAGACAGGGGATTCAAACCAGAGACTCCTCTGTCACTGAAAGTAAAGAACCTGTCAACTAACCCACTGAGCCATTTTTGCTCTTTGAGAGCGTGTTTGAGTTTTCTGGGACTTTCAGGTTAGAAACATGGCCAATTCCTGATACAAAGTTACTCATTGAAGACAGTGAGAAAAGTCTCCCAACTTTCTCAAAGAGCAAAAATGGCTCAGCAGGTTAGTCACCAGGTTCTTTACTTTCAGTGACAGAGGAGTCTCTGGTTTGAATCCCCTGTCTGGCTTCATTATAGTAATTTGAATGTTGCATCAGGCTGATTGAAGACATTGAGATAAGTTAGCTCAGATGACTAGTAGTGAGATGCCCATGGACAGTCATAGTAGAGGTCCTGCTTTGGATTCCTTTTCAGCACATTTCATATTGCAACAGGCTTGATGAAGTCCATGAGAAAAGTCTCTCAATATTATCTAGCTTGGTGGCTCAGTCAGCAGGAGATCTGTTTAGAGTTTATATGGTTCCCAGGTTCATATCCCCAGCCAGGTAATATTTACCATTCCTTTGATTTTGCTCCAGGCCCCTTGATGTCATTGATAAAGACACACTGCTGCTCACATCATGTACTGGCTTGGTGGCTCAGATGACTAGTAGCCAGATTGCTGACTGTGATGTTGGAGGTCCTGGTTTGAATCCCCAGACAGGTTTGGTGGTTTCTCTGTCATCATTCCTGCTCAGTGGGTTCTCTCCTTGAAGTGATGATGTATTAATATTTGTCTAGCATTATTTAAAAACCTGGCTGTTGGGGGTTTCTAAAGAAACTAACAGCCAACTTTTCAAAAGTATGCTTCTTTCTTCTGTTCCACTCTTTTACAAAGGATCTCTCTGTTGGTTGAGCACTTTACTGCTTGCCTCTAACTTATGCCCTCAATGTGAGCACAGACTGACTGTCCTTCAGGTACATAGGAAGAAGCTTCTCAATGACATGAGCCAGCAAGGTACAATGACTAATGTACAAAGGGGGATTTGAACCAAGATCTCAGTCACCTATTGACAGGAGAGCACCTGGGTACTAGTTAACTGAGCCACCAAGCCAGTACATGATGTGAGCAGCAGTGAGTCTTTATCAATGACATCAAGGGACTAGGAGCAAAAGTAATGGTGATGTAAATGTTACCTGGCTGGGGATTCAGACCAGGAACTCCAACATCACAGTCAGCAATCTGGCCACTAGTCAACTGAGCCACCAAGCCAGTACATGAAGTCTGCTCTAGTGTGTCTTTTATCAAGTCATCAAGGTAGCAGGAGCATAAGCAAGAGAGATGCAAATGTTACCTGGCTGGGGATTCAAACCAGTATCTCCAGCATCACAGTCAGCAATCCGGCTACTGAGCCATCCGAGCCAGTACATGATCTGAGCCAGTACATGATCTGAGCCAGTACATGATCTGAGCCAGTACATGATCTGAGCCAGTACATGATCTGAGCCAGTACATGATCTGAGCTGCAGTGAGACTTTTATCAATGCCATTAAGGGGCCTGGAGCAAAACCAAAGGAGCTGTAAATGTTAGCAGGCTGGGGACTCGCACAAGGGATCCCATATAAACAGACCTCCAATCTCCTGCGCCACCAAACCAGACCAGTGTTTGCAGATATTGAGAGACTTTTCTCATGGATTTCATCAAGCCTGTTGCAAGATGAAATGTGCTGAAAGGGAAGCCACTCGGAATTCAAAGCAGGGCCTCTAATATGACTGTCCATGGGCACCTCACTACACTGAGCTAACTTATACTATTTGCAATGTATACAATCAGCCTGCTGCAACATTCAATTTATTAAAAAGAAACCAGACAGGGGATTCAAACCAGATCCTGCTCTATCCCTTCAAGTAAAGAACGTGGCTGTTAGCCCACTGAGCTATTTCTTCTATAAGTAAAGGGAGTGTCTTTTCGCACTAACTTCAGTCAGTAACGTTGTATCAGGACTGGGCCATGTTTCTGAACTGCAAGTCCCAGCAGACTCAATAAACCTCTGTTTGACCATCAGTGCAGAGAGTCCAACCACAACTGGAGTCCTCTATTTCTCTGACTGCAAAAGCCTTTGGTATCTGATTATCTTATATTTCTACATAGGTTCCTTTAGAGCTTTGAAACAATGGTGTCAAATCATTCAGCTCTGTGGTGGGGTTTGTACATGTCAGGGACTATAGGACGGGGAAGGTGACCAGTGATATGATGAGTGATGATGATGATTTTGGTGGGACTCGCCTCTCCTACAGACAAATCCCAGCTGGGGGCAGTTTGTGATAGTGGTTAAAGTTAGATACAGACCTGAATATACCTCACTGTGTGATGAACGTCAGATATTACTCTATAAGAGAGACACAAAGGGAATGATTCACTAAGGAACATAAATGCCAATATGTGCCGTATTTTGTGTAAAATCGCTCTGCGCATGTCCAGAAACAAACCGGACGCCAGAGAGCACAGCAACATCCAATATCTTCGAGTGCAAAGGACCTTAATACAGACTAGTATTTCAGGGGTGGATCGGGGAGGGATATGTTCATATACACGTAGTCAGTGTACAGTGAGGAGGTGCCAAGCTGGAGCGCACGCAGCAGTGTCCTATTCAAGCTTTGGCCATCTCTCAGGTACGTGATTTTCAGCCGTATCTCTTGCTCCAGCTACAGGTCTGGTGTGAGTGCTGATTACTAGTGATGACAGCTGTGTATACAGCTAGAACATGTGTCTGCAATCAGCAGCAACTGTAACAATGTATTTTATGTACAGTAGACATTAATAACATCCTAATAAATGTATTTTATGGAGAGAGAAAATGTTTATTTTTTATATTTTAATGTTTCATCATTAATAACTATAACAGGTGACATTAATGTATCCTGCAGTGTATTGTCTGTTAGAGCAGAGCGGACCTAGACACATGGGCCTGGGGCTGAAAACAATTAAAGACCTATTGTGAGAAGTGCCGTCCCACCAGAGGTGTGGCCAGTGATGGTGGGTGTGGCCAGCTGTGTGTGGGCGTGGCCTGCACCATGGAGGGCATAGCATACCCTTCCCTCCAACCACCTACATCTCCTCGCATCCTCCCTTATATAAAGAGGGCACCACTAACTGGTTCACATAGCACGTGTGTAAAGTGAAGAGTGAAAATACGTCCCAGCTCCTGGCTGATCAGGACAGTCCCCTAAAATCAGGACTATCCTGATGGAATCGGGACAGTTGAGAGGTAAAGGTGTGTTATTTTATTGAAGATATTTTATTGACCATTGAAGACAAAAGTACAAACAATGGTTTATTATTTTTATTTATAAAGTGCTTTAACAGAAACATACATGAAAAATGCTAATTTCAGGTTTTTAACCATTGAACAAAGTACAGGGTGGTGAACACTTAGGAAAAATAAATAAATAAAATAAAACTTAAATATAAACATAATATAAATAAAACTATATATATACATCTTGTTAATGAGAGACATCGGCAGGGAATGGCCAGTCTGGTTCAAGCTGACAGGAAGGCGACAGTAACTCAATCAACCATTGATGTTATGCAGAAGAGCATCTCTAAATGCACAGCACATCCAACCTTGAAGTGGATGTGCTACGGTAGCAGAAGACCACACAGCACGATTGTGACTGCCACACAATACACAGCACCCTTGTGACCGCCACACAATACACAGCATCCTTGTGACCGCCACACAATACACAGCACCCTTGTGACCGCCACACAATACACAGCACCCTTGTGACCGCCACACAATACATACCACCCTTGTGACCGCCACACAATACATACCACCCTTATGACCACCACACAATACACAGCACCCTTGTGACCGCCACACAATACACAGCACCCTTGTGACCGCCACACAATACACAGCACCCTTGTGACCGCCACACAATACACAGCACCCTTGTGACCGCCACACAATACACAGCACCCTTGTGACCGCCACACAATACACAGCATCCTTGTGACCGCCACACAATACACAGCACCCTTGTGACCGCCACACAATACACAGCACCCTTGTGACCGCCACACAATACACAGCACCCTTGTGACCGCCACACAATACACAGCACCCTTGTGACCGCCACACAATACACAGCACCCTTGTGACCGCCACACAATACACAGCACCCTTGTGACCGCCACACAATACACAGCACCCTTGTGACCGCCACACAATACACAGCACCCTTGTGACCGCCACACAATACACAGCACCCTTGTGACCGCCACACAATACACAGCACCCTTGTGACCGCCACACAATACATACCACCCTTATGACCACCACACAATACATACCACCCTTATGACCACCACACAATACAGAGGGCAACCTTGTGACCACCACACAATACCTAGCGCCCTTGTGACCACCGTACAACACATAGCACCTTGTGACCACCACCCAATACAGAGAGCAAAATATGATTTTTATTGTTAAAAGCAAACTGTGCAGTTAACGTGTGAGAATGTGATTATCAGCTGTTGGTCATTTTCATAAGTTCTAACACCTGAAATGGTCAAAGGGGAATGTATAAGATTTGTTATATATAACTATTGTATCTTCAAGTGTTCATACATCTGAGCAGACTTCAAAATACAAAGGGGCATAATCAACTGAGTGCGAAGTGCCTCCGTAACGGACCTGAGGCGTTACTGCAACATCGCAGATTTCTCTTCACCCCCATTAGGGTTTTCGAAGGAAAATCCACGATGTTGCGGTGCGGTATTAACATAAAAAAATGCGCACTTATTTGAATATGCCCCAAATAGTAAAACACAGTTACCTGTCAGTGGCACCAGGGTATAATCTCCATTAAAAAAGTTGGTAATTTTGTTGTAAGCAAAATAACTGATCCCTTTGTTAATAGACACAATATATTGTATATGGTCACATATTCCCTGTATAAAAATAAATTGCTCAAACCTGTTGTGTTGAGCGCCGCTGATGTCCGTCTGGGTCTGGGGGTACAGCACGAGTCACACACAGCCTCTGTAGGTGCAGCCCCCACCCCAATCAGCAACTGGTAGCCTCGTGATTGGCTGCCTGTTGTTCTTCAATGACGGAACCGCCTCCTGACAACCAGGGAAGCTGCCAGTGGTTGACATCATCACCCTGAACCACTCATCACCTCGAACCACTCATCACCCCGAACCACTCATCACCCTGAACCACTCATCACCCCGAACCCACTCATCACCCCGAACCATTCATCACCCGGAACCACTCATCACCCCGAACCATTCATCACCCGGAACCACTCATCACCCCGAACCATTCATCACCCCGAACCATTCATCACCCGGAACCACTCATCACCCCGAACCACTCATCACCCTGAACCACTCATCACCCCGAACCACTCATCACCCCGAACCACTCATCAGTCTGAACCACTCATCACCCCGAACCATTCATCACCCCGAACCACTCATCACCCTTAACCACTCATCACCCCGAACCACTCATCACCCTTAACCACTCATCACCCCGAACCACTCATCACCCCGAACCACTCATCACCCTGAACCCCGCGCCAGGAGCCCTCACAAAAAAAAAATCCCCTCCTGGCTGCCCTGGGATTATCTCTGTGGTGATCCACCCCAGACCCTGTGTCCCCTCACTCTCAGGACACATGTAATACAGACAGTCCCGGTGTCCCCTCACTCTCAGGACACATGTAATACAGACAGTCCCGGTGTCCCCTCACTCTCAGGACACATGTAATACAGACAGTCCTGGAGTCTCCTCACTCTCAGGACACATGTAATACAGACAGTCCCAGTGTCCTCTCACTCTCAGGACACATGTAATACAGACAGTCCCGGTGTCCCCTCACTCTCAGGACACATGTTATACAGACAGTCCCGGTGTCCCCTCACTCTCAGGACACATGTAATGCAGACAGTCCCGGTGTCCCCTCACTCTCAGGACACATGTAATACAGACAGTCCCGGTGTCCCCTCACTCTCAGGATACATGTAATACAGACAGTGCCGGTGTCCCCTCACTCTCAGGACACATGTAATACAGACAGTCCTGGTGTCCCCTCACTCTCAGGACACATGTAATACAGACAGCCCCGGTGTCCCCTCACTCTCAGGACACATGTATTACAGACAGTCCTGGAGTCTCCTCACTCTCAGGACATATGTAATACAGACAGTCCCGGTGTCCCCTCACTCTCAGGACACATGTAATACAGACAGTCCCGGTGTCCCCTCACTCTCAGGACACATGTAATACAGACAGTCCCGGTTTCCCCTCACTCTCAGGACACATGTAATACAGACAGTCCTGGAGTCTCCTCACTCTCAGGACACATGTAATACAGACAGTCCCGGTGTCCCCTCACTCTCAGGACACATGTAATACAGACAGTCCCGGTGTCCCCTCACTCTCAGGACACATGTAATACAGGCAGTCCTGGAGTCTCCTCACTCTCAGGACACAAGTAATACAGACAGTCCCGGTGTCCCCTCACTCTCAGGACACATGTAATACAGACAGTCCTGGAGTCTCCTCACTCTCAGGACACATGTAATACAGACAGTCCCGGTGTCCCCTCACTCTCAGGAGACATGTCATACAGACAGTCCCGGTGTCCCCTCACTCTCAGGACACATGTAATACAGGCAGTCCTGGAGTCTCCTCACTCTCAGGACACAAGTAATACAGACAGTCCCGGTGTCCCCTCACTCTCAGGACACATGTAATACAGACAGTCCTGGAGTCTCCTCACTCTCAGGACACATGTAATACAGACAGTCCCGGTGTCCCCTCACTCTCAGGAGACATGTCATACAGACAGTCCCGGTGTCCCCTCACTCTCAGGACACATGTAATACAGACAGTCCCAGTGTCCTCTCACTCTCAGGACACATGTAATACAGACAGTCCCGGTGTCCCCTCACTCTCAGGACACATGTTATACAGACAGTCCCGGTGTCCCCTCACTCTCAGGACACATGTAATACAGACAGTCCCGGTGTCCCCTCACTCTCAGGACACATGTAATACAGACAGTCCCGGTGTCCCCTCACTCTCAGGATACATGTAATACAGACAGTGCCGGTGTCCCCTTACTCTCAGGATACATGTAATACAGACAGTGCCGGTGTCCCCTCACTCTCAGGACACATGTAATACAGACAGTCCTGGTGTCCCCTCACTCTCAGGACACATGTAATACAGACAGCCCCGGTGTCCCCTCACTCTCAGGACACATGTAATACAGACAGTCCTGGAGTCTCCTCACTCTCAGGACATATGTAATACAGACAGTCCCGGTGTCCCCTCACTCTCAGGACACATGTAATACAGACAGTGCCGGTGTCCCCTCACTCTCAGGACACATGTAATACAGACAGTCCCGGTGTCCCCTCACTCTCAGGACACATGTAATACAGACAGTCCTGGAGTCTCCTCACTCTCAGGACACATGTAATACGGACAGTCCCGGTGTCCCTTCACTCTCAGGACACATGTAATACGGACAGTCCCGGTGTCCCCTCACTCTCAGGACACATGTAGTACAGACAGTCCCGGAGTCCCCTCACTCTCAGGACACATGTAATACAGACAGTCCTGGAGTCTCCTCACTCTCAGGACACATGTAATACAGACAGTCCCGGTTTCCCCTCACTCTCAGGACACATGTAATACAGACAGTCCTGGAGTCTCCTCACTCTCAGGACACATGTAATACAGACAGTCCCGGTGTCCCCTCACTCTCAGGACACATGTAATACAGACAGTCCCGGTTTCCCCTCACTCTCAGGACACATGTAATACAGACAGTCCCGGTGTCCCCTCACTCTCAGGACACATGTAATACAGACAGTCCCGGTGTCCCCTCACTCTCAGGACACATGTAATACAGACAGTCCCGGTGTCCCCTCACTCTCAGGACACATGTAATACAGACAGTGCCGGGGTCCCCTCCTCTCAGGACACATGTAATGCAGACAGTCCCGCTGTCCCCTCACTCTAAGGACACGTGTAATACAGACAGTCCTGGAGTCTCCTCACTCTCAGGACACATGTAATACAGACAGTCCCGGTGTCCCCTCACTCTCAGGACATATGTAATACAGACAGTCCCGGTGTCCCCTCACTCTCAGGACACATGTAATACAGACAGTCCCGGTGTCCCCTCACTCTCAGGACACATGTAATACAGACAGTCCCGGTTTCCCCTCACTCTCAGGACACATGTAATACAGACAGTCCCGGAGTCTCCTCACTCTCAGGACACATGTAATACAGACAGTCCCGGTGTCCCCTCACTCTCAGGACACATGTAATACAGACAGTCCCGGTGTCCCCTCACTCTCAGGACACATGTAATACAGACAGTCCCGGTGTCCCCTCACTCTCAGGACACATGTAATACAGACAGTGCTGGGGTCCCCTCCTCTCAGGACACATGTAATGCAGACAGTCCCGCTGTCCCCTCACTCTAAGGACACGTGTAATACAGACAGTCCTGGAGTCTCCTCACTCTAAGGACACGTGTAATACAGATAGTCCCGGTGTCTTCTCACTCTCAGGACACATGTAATACAGACAGTGCCGGTGTCCCCTCACTCTCAGGACACATGTAATAAAGACAGTCCCTGTGTCCCCTCACTCTCAGGAAACATGTTATACAGACAGAGGGTGTGACCCAGGAATTCTCTTCTGTTGTACAATCGCTTTTATTAAATGTTGTCACAACATTGCAACTTATTGACACAACAGTGGAGGAAACTCATCAACACAAATTCACTGAGTGACCAGCCCTGCAGAGATGTATAATGCCATTTATATCTACACAGCCTCTCTATTATCTGACAGTGTTCTCTGCGCTACCTCCAGCGATGTCGGCAGGTTATACTGTTATACTGAGGAGTATTTCTATGGTAAATCAATACAATGCTAAGTGCCATAAATCAATGTACATGTATAATAGAACCAGGTGTAGGCAGTGGCTCCTGTTGTGGAAATAGAAGTCCTTGCATGCCCTGTCATGGAAATGTTTTGTTCTGTTGAGATTAGAAAACTTATAAGGGGAGGAGGTTTTTTTTCCCCACCCTGATCAGACTGGTTGGAGAAGTCGGATACGCCAAGGTATCCAACCTTATGTGCTTTAGTGAAGCCACAATAAGGAAATAAATTATATTAATCCCACTGCATGAGGTTTTTGGTGATGGATGTTTAATAAATAGGAGAACAAGTGATCTTCCAGCATCTCTCATCCATCTGTACCTCACCGGGAGACTTTTGGCACAAGAGCCACATTTCGTTATCAGAAATCTGCAGAGAAAACAATGATGGGAGTGAATTTCCCCCCCCCCCCCCCCCCCCCCCCCAAACATAGTACGGAGAAGGGACTGGGCTGTGATGAAGGTGACTGAGCAGGAATTCACTTTCACCTGCTGCTCATTTTTATTCTAAACACAGGAAGCCTGAGGGACAGTTCTGCCTGACTTGTCAAGGACATTTTAATAGTCCCTATAAACCTCTGTTGTGTGTTTGTGTGTGTGAGAGTGTTTGGGGAAGAGAAAGGACAACGGGGTTCCTGTGGGTCAGTGCAGCTGTCACAGTCACAGGACAGGGAGAGAGAGAGATCGGGTGCGATGATCTGTCACCAATAACCCCAGAGGTGCAACAAGTCTTCACCTGAGCAACAGGTAAGTCCCAAACTTTCTGCTTAAACTGGAGCATGTGAGGATCTGGAGCTGGGAGGAGACTGGACTCAGAGTACTGACATTAGGAGACCGGACTCAGAGTACTGACATTAGGAGACCGGACTCAGAGTACTGACATTAGGAGACCGGACTCAGAGTACTGACATTAGGAGACCGGACTCAGAGTACTGACATTAGGAGACCGGACTCAGAGTACTGACATTAGGAGACTGGACGCAGAGTACTGACATTAGGAGACCGGACTCAGAATACTGACATTAGGAGACTGGACGCAGAATACGGACATTAGGAGACTGGACGCAGAATACTGACATTAGGAGACTGAACTCAGAGTACTGACATTAGGAGATTGGACTCAGAGTACTGACATTAGGAGATTGGACTCAGAGTACTGACATTAGGAGACTGGACTCAGAGTACTGACATTAGGAGACTGGACGCAGAATACTGACATTAGGAGACTGAACTCAGAGTACTGACATTAGGAGATTGGACTCAGAGTACTGACATTAGGAGATTGGACTCAGAGTACTGACATTAGGAGACCGGACTCAGAGTACTGACATTAGGAGACTGGACGCAGAGTACTGACATTAGGAGACCGGACTCAGAATACTGACATTAGGAGACTGGACGCAGAATACTGACATTAGGAGACTGGACGCAGAATACTGACATTAGGAGACTGAACTCAGAGTACTGACATTAGGAGATTGGACTCAGAGTACTGACATTAGGAGATTGGACTCAGAGTACTGACATTAGGAGACTGGACTCAGAGTACTGATGCTAGGAGATCGCAGTCTTCCCTGGCAGGGCTGCTGTACTATATGTGTCTGATACAGTAAGAGGCTTATCGTGCAGCCGCCGGCATCCACCCCGCCCCCCCCCCCCCCCCCCCACCCTCTGGTTCCGCCATGAGAAAAATGGGTACAATTCGAGGGGGCCTTTGGGAATATAGTTAAGTACAAAAATCATTAATAAAAAAAGGAAACATATTTTTATACTTCTGCACAATAATCTGTCTTAACATAACGACAGTTACACGTACAGTCTGAAGAGCTGACAGTCAGTGGGGGTGGGGCAGGGCCGTAACTAGGGCTGTGTGACAGGGGCGACCGCCCAGGGCGCAACACTTAAGGGGGGCACAATTTAGGAATATTTTAGGTTCATTTGGTTAAAATTGAGGGCTAGGGGGGCGGCATTTGTCTTTCTCGCCACAGGCACTAGAATTCTAAGTTACGGCTCTGGGGTAACATGAAGAAGCAGGAAAGGGGTCGAGGTTGTGTGAGAGGAAGATATTTTGGGAATAAAGATAAAAAATTTGTGTAAAAAGATAAAAATCAATAAAAATCCTTTTAGTCAGGTGTCCAAACAATGACCAACATTAGATATATGTGCGGCCCTATAGATCCACCCCCTATAGATCAGAGTGTCTATAGATCTGACCCATATAGATCCAAGCCCTTATAAATCAGAGCCCCTATGGATCTGAACCCTTAGAGTTCAAAGCCCTTATAGATCTGAGCCCCTATAGATCAGAGTCCCTATAGATCAGAGTCTCTATAGATCTGAGCCCCTATAGATCAGAGTCCCTATAGATCTGAGACCTATAGATCAGAGTCCCTATAGATCAGAGTCCCTATAGATCAGAGTCCCTATAGATCAGAGTCTCTATAGATCTGAGCCCCTATAGATCAGAGTCCCTATAGATCTGAGACCTATAGATCAGAGTCCCTATAGATCTGAGACCTATAGATCAGCTCATTAGACCTCTTATCAATGAATCCAGAGGTAACGGAGGTATCTTCGGGCTCCGTAGGACGAAGCTGCACTTGGCATAGAGGTGAAATCACCAACAATGAAGTTTCCAGCAGAGCTGTGTGTAAATACTGAGTAATTACCTGTATAACTGTTCATAGAAGCAGTTACTAAACCTTCAGTCATTAATACTCTCTAATACTCTCTATTACTGCTCCTTATCCCCATGTACTAGGAAAGACAATACAGATAATATCATGGATGACTACACAGGACAACTGTACTACAGATATCAGGAATATGATTATAATACAGCGCAGGGTCGGTGGCGACTGTCTGCAGATTCCTTTGTCTGGTACAAGTTGTCTGTATTGAATTATCAGCCCAGTGATTATTAATAGCTCAGAGCTGGGGCTGAGGAATGTGTCTGTGAGATTAATTGTAGGACTGCGATAAACTGGACAGATAGACGGAGGGTGACAGAGTCTGATACAGGGACGGGACGGTGTCTGTGACCTTGGGACCCCCCCGACAGTGACCCCACATGTTACCATGTACATGCATGTATTACCCCACATATCACCATGTACATACATGTATTACCCCACATGTCACCCTGTACATACATGTATTACCCCACATGTCACCCTGTACATACATGTATTACCCCACATGTCACCCTGTACATACATGTATTACCCCACATGTCACCCTGTACATACATGTATTACCCCACATGTCACCCTGTACATACATGTATTACCCCACATGTCACCCTGTACATACATGTATTACCCCACATGTCACCCTGTACATACATGTATTACCCCACATGTCACCCTGTACATACATGTATTACCCCACATGTCACCCCTGTACATACATGTATTACCCCACATGTCACCCTGTACATACATGTATTACACCACATGTCACCCTGTACATACATGTATTACCCCACATGTCACCCTGTACATACATGTATTACCCCACATGTCACCCTGTACATACATGTATTACCCCACATGTCACCCTGTACATACATGTATTACCCCACATGTCACCCTGTACATACATGTATTACCCCACATGTCACCCTGTACATACATGTATTACCCCACATGTCACCCTGTACATACATGTATTACCCCACATGTCACCCTGTACATACATGTATTACCCCACATGTCACCCTGTACATACATGTATTACCCCACATGTCACCCTGTACATACATGTATTACCCCACATGTCACCCTGTACATACATGTATTACCCCACATGTCACCCTGTACATACATGTATTACCCCACATGTCACCCTGTACATACATGTATTACCCCACATGTCACCCTGTACATACATGTATTACCCCACATGTCACCCTGTACATACATGTATTACCCCACATGTCACCCTGTACATATATGTATTACCCCACATGTCACCCTGTACATACATGTATTACCCCACATGTCACCCTGTACATACATGTATTACACCACATGTCACCCTGTACATACATGTATTACCCCACATATCACCCTGTACATACATGTATTACCCCACATGTCACCCTGTACATACATGTATTACCCCACATGTCACCCTGTACATACATGTATTACCCCACATGTCACCCTGTACATACATGTATTACACCACATGTCACCCTGTACATACATGTATTACACCACATATCACCCTGTACATACATGTATAACCCCACGTCACCCTGTACATACATGTATTACCGCACATGTCACCATGTACATACATGTATTACCCCACATGTCACCCTGTACATACATGTATTACCCCACATGTCACCCTGTACATACATGTATTACACCACATGTCACCCTGTACATACATGTATTACCCCACATGTCACCCTGTACATACATGTATTATACCACATATCACCCTGTACATACATGTATTACCCCACATGTCACCATGTACATACATGTATTACCCCACATGTCACCCTGTACATACATGTATTACCCCACATGTCACCCTGTACATACATGTATTACCCCACATGTCACCCTGTACATACATGTATTACACCACATGTCACCCTGTACATACATGTATTACACCACATATCACCCTGTACATACATGTATAACCCCACGTCACCCTGTACATACATGTATTACCGCACATGTCACCATGTACATACATGTATTACCCCACATGTCACCATGTACATACATGTATTACCCCACATATCACCCTGTACATACATGTATTACCCCACATGTCACCCTGTACATACATGTATTACCCCACATGTCACCCTGTACATACATGTATTACCCCACATGTCACCCTGTACATACATGTATTACCCCACATGTCACCCTGTACATACATGTATAACCCTACATATCACCCTGTACATACATGTATTACACCACATATCACCCTGTACATACATGTATAACCCTACATATCACCCTGTACATACATGTATTACACCACATATCACCCTGTACATAAATGTATAACCCCACATATCACCCTGTACATACATGTATTACACCACATATCACCCTGTACATACATGTATTACCCCACGTCACCCTGTACATACATGTATTACTCCACGTCACCCTGTACATACATGTATTACCCCACATGTCACCCTGTACATACATGTATTACCCCACATGTCACCATGTACATACATGTATTTCACCACATATCACCATGTAATAGTTAATGCAGATTCAGGAAAACATTTTACTTATATCCACCTAAGAGGAGTATTTACCCCACAGATATTTACAGATACACTCAGCACTCTGATATCTGCATATAATCATTAATAATAATAACACTGAACTAAATTAATCCAACGCTGCTTTGTTACTGTCCCAGAAGAGGCTGATGTATGTCTCCACCTACTGGTTGAAATGCTGAACTACACTCAGGATCTTTGTTACTGAGTGTACAGAGGCGTTACCCGACTCCAGCAGATTAGTCGTCTCTCGCTGATTGGATGCGGCTCTGTCAATCACTGTATGAAGCATATAGCCACTTATTTCACACAGTGCAGACAGTAATTATCTGGCATGATACAATAATAATGAGAATGCAGATGCAGATGATCAATATAACTCATACAATGACTGCCCCCACTGTGTTTAGGTGTTGAGGTATGAGGTTTAACCGGTGAGGTGTGAGGCAGATTTAATAAAAGAGAAAAGTGACACAAATAATAATTTCTTTATAGTTTATGCTAATTGTATATATTTCACTGTTTAATTTCCCATCCCTTAGGATGTAAGCTCGCATGAGCAGGGCCCCCTCTCCCCTCCTGTCTCCTTACCTGTTCTTCCGCTCCGTCTTTACTCCATATGTCTGCCCGGAGTTTCTGAAGTATTGGTACTCTGTGTTTATTGTTCTGTAATGTTTCACCCTGTATAGTCTACTGTTTGTATGGTGTACGGCGCTGCGGAATCCTTGTGGCGCCTAACAAATAAATCATAATAATAATAATAATAGTATAATTTCCAGACACACTTTATGCTGGATACATAGATCTACATCACATGCTTACTAAACCCCAATATAATGTCATTAAGCATTTTACAGTAGCACGTTTTTCTGAATCTCTAAGTTAGAAGAACCTCTGCAGGGTACAGACATAAACACTGCATATTATGTGCACATTTTAACACACAGTTATTCTGTATTTACAGATTAATAAAACAAAACAGTGAATGTGGCATCTGCCATA
Source organism: Mixophyes fleayi (assembly GCF_038048845.1). Taxonomy (NCBI): domain Eukaryota; kingdom Metazoa; phylum Chordata; class Amphibia; order Anura; family Limnodynastidae; genus Mixophyes; species Mixophyes fleayi. Next base: position 2,479,445 of record NC_134412.1, read on the forward strand.
GTTTGGGCACCTTCTGATTCATTAGTACTTTTCTTTAAGGCCTCAATACTTCAATACCCAACTGAAACGTTAGGACTTATATTAACCCAGGTGAATATTACAGATAAATAGAACAGAAATGTTTTAGAATGAAGTGTTTGGGCAGCTGACACTAGAGAAACAGCTGGAGAAATACTGGTGAACCAGCGGCTACCGGGACCAAGCGGAACCGGTGATACCGGCTGGAGGTCAGAGCTGACCGTCAGGGCTCCCTCCTGTCACGTTCATTGATTTATTCTTATTAATTCTGTTAAATTCAGCAAATAGTAATTTTGCATTAAAACGTGCAGAAATGTTTTATTTCAGGTTTGTACCCTGTAGGGATTCATGTAAATGTAACCGGGGGGCACCCGTCTCTTCAAACATCAATTGTTTATGTAGATACACTGAGGTTATTGCAGCAATATAATATAACGTGTCACATTCCTGTAATACTGAGTGTGCTGTACTGTAGGTCTCCAAACTTCAACCTATAAATCGTAGCCCCAGGGACCCCTGCAATCAGCACAATGGATGGTCCTGGGATAGAACAAGGAGAAGGAGAGGAGAGGACGCTGGTACAGAAAGATATATTCAGGCCGTGGCCCAAAACGCGTCGGGTAGTGAAAGGTGAGGATGGGCGTACGGGCTCCAGGGGACGGGGTGATATATACAGATAAAGTAAGGAAATTATGTGGTAATTATTGAATGATAAAAGGGAAAACCTGGAGAATGTGTGTGTGTATATGTCTACATGTATGTGTGTACATGTATGTGTGTATTTATGTGTGTACATGTGTATGTATATGTGTGTATGTATGTGTGTGTGTGCATGTATATGTGTGTGTGTGTTTGCATGTATGTGTATGCGTGTGTGCATATGTGTAAAGGGTATGTGTGCGCGCGTGTGTGTATGTGTATGTGTGTGTGGTGGAGGGGGGCTGGCATTGAGCTCAGGCCTTAATCATTTGTCTTCTTTTAACTTGCATCTATTAATCATAAGCATCCTTGTGCTCTCTATACTGCTCTCTGATGCCATATACTGATTCATGTTGACCTGGTGCTCTCTATACTGCTCTAGTCTTCTCTACCAGTGATACTAGGTCTCTGGATATCCTTACTCAGCCGATATAGAGTATGTACATTGGTGCTGGAATGGAACGTCCTGACGCGTGTGCCGTGTTGGCTGAGGTTGGGGTCTGTCTATAGATGGAGGATTGTGGGATATATTAGTAATGTTGTGTTTGTGAGAGATCCCCTATAAGACAGACACTAACATGTTTCCTTTCTCTGTCTCCGCAGTCTGCCTGGAAGTAGTGAAGAGTGTCCTGTTCCGTGTCGGGGGACGACTGGTATTTCCTGTTCGCTTCTGGGGGTCATCATGGCACTCATTAGCTTCACCATGGACTTCACCGTCTCCAAAATGTTGAATGGTAGAGATCTCCCTCCGATCAGGGAGGACCTGGGAGGGGAGCCGGGGCATGTTTGCCCCTTGTACCATGATTTACAGATCAGGGCACTGGGAGGTGGATGGTGTTTCCTTCACTGCTACTTATAATAATCTACCTGCAGTGAATGAGGGAGTTGGAGACTTTGCACAACCCTCAGAGCTCTCAGTAACTTGGAATCTCCTTTTGCTGTAATGTATCCCAGGTTCTCAGAGTTACCAAATACGACGGTGCCACCGTGTGATGGCATTACAAGGTGGCTGCTTAGTACTGTACTTGGACATTGAGTCGGACCAGCGCCCTCCTTTATGCTCCCGATACAGATGCTCCCTTGTTCCTATGTGTGAATCTTTCTATATAATGTTTAATATTCCACTAACCTGGACCCTGGTTTCTCCCTCATAGCTCATCGGTGGCTCCAGCAGGAACTCGGGGAGAATGTGCTTCTCCAATACCTCTCCTGGATCGTTGTACCCCGTTGCCCTGGTCGCATTCTCCACCGGCTTTGCCCAGAGCATCACTCCTCACTCAGGGGGTAAGACAAATATATTTGGGCTTTAGATGTGTCAGATGTAGGGTTGGATCCTTCCAGTCCAGAGGCCACGAACGAGTCAGTCAGCCAGAGACATCGGCGACAGAGGGGCGATGTGTCTATCTGGTGAGGGAAACCCAGATCTGAGAATGTTTTTTGGGCCATTTGGGGGCTTAAGCACCCACAATTATTTTAAACAGTTGGCTCCTATACATCTGTATTCTACACAAGGAGCAGCACAGCAGAAACCTCCTCTAATAAGACATTAGTTATATTTACCTTATAGCAGCTTCCCAGCGCTGACCTCGATAGTATTTGGCAGAGTAGACAAGTGTCAGCTTCCTGTGAAAGGGGGAAGAGAGGGCAAACAAACAGCTCTGTTCAGAGCTTGGCACAGTTGGTGGCTGGGTGTTGCACATTCCCACGTTTGGTTGTACTCAGGTGACCTCGGTCAGAGCTGGTTCCTACATCTCTATGGTCTGCCTTTAAGTAGTCTGGGATGGCTGCTCCCACGTATGTACGGGGGAGTGAGACCACTTCATGTTGGTCAGCGCCAGACACGTGAGATCCTCACTGCGCAGTGAAGAGAATCATCCAATATTTCCACAAAATGTTCCCTGTGTCCATGTTATAGTTTGTTCCTCGTCTCTCTTATTTCTCCCATGTTGTTCCCATGTGTCCCTGTTCTCTCCATCCAGTAAGAGGAAGATGTCTCTTTATCCGCAGGGTCCGGGATTCCTGAGCTGAAGACCCATCCTCACCGGGGTCATCCTGGAGGAATATTTAACTATCAAGAACTTTGGGGCGAAGGTCGTCGGTCTGACCTGCACCCTGTCTGCCGGGAGCACCATGTTTCTGGGCAAAGTGGTCAGTGCTGTGTGCAACAATAACGGGGGATTGCGAGTCCAACATATACCGGAGGAGAGGGGGGGGGGAGAGAGAGAGCTGGAAAGAGGGGGAGTAAGAGAAAGAGAGGGGGAGAGAGAGAGAAAGAGAGGGGGGAGAGAGAGAGAGAGAAATAGGGGGGAGAGAGAGAGCGCGAGAGAGAGGAGAGAGAGAGGGGGGAGAGAGTGAGAGAGAGAGGGGTAGGGAGAGAGAGAAAAAGAGGGAGGAGAGAGAGAGAGAGCGAGAGAGGAGAGAGGGGGGGAGAGAGAGAGGGGGGGAGAGATAGAGAGGGGGGGGGGAGAGATAGAGAAAGAGGGGGGGAGAGAGAGCGAGAGAGGAGAGAGAGAGGGGGGTGAGAGAGCGATCGAGAGATAGAGGGGGGAGAGCGAGGGGGAGAGGGGGGAGAGAGGGAGAGAAAGAGGGGGAGAGGGGGGGAGAGAGGGAGAGAAAGAGGGGGAGAGAGAGAGAGCGGGAGAGGAGAGAGAGGGGGAGAGAGAGAGAGAGGGGGGGGAGAGAGAGGGAAGAGGGGGGAGAGAGAGAGAGAGGGGGGAGAGAGAGGGGGAGAGTGCGAGAGAGGAGAGAGAGAGGTGGGGAAAGATAGGGGGAGAGAGCGCGAGCAAGAGAGAGAGAGAGAGAGAGAGAGAGAGGGGGGGGGAAGAGAGAGAGACAGAGAGAGAGGGAGAAAGAGAGAGAGAGAGGTGAGCAGAAGGAGGAGATAGAGGCAGAGGGAGAAGAGAGTAAGGGAGAGAGAGGTGGTGAGGGGGA